>NC_030971.1:574032-601317 GCF_001298625.1 Saccharomyces eubayanus
ATCCATGAGGAGAATCTCTAGTATAATCTATATACGTAATATTATAACATTAAGAAATAATGGAATCCCAAAGATCATCATACAATTTAAATGGTCATTACACACTATGTTGGAATAGTTGTATTCAGACACTCATTTATTAATATGGGATAAAATCAGTGCCTCTCTTATAATAATAAGAAAGAACTGCTTATTCTTAATTATTACAACTTACTAAACTAACTAATTATCAACACACTAATTCTGTTGGAACTGTTGGAACAAGATGCTACTATCGTCCATACATTACTATTATTGTTGGAACAAGATTCAACTATTGTCCATCTATTACTATTATATACGGTGTTAAAAGATGACACAAACTACAAAACCAGTAAGTTAAGAATCAAAGTGTCGTCGAAATTAACACCGTAGATAATAGTAATATATAAACAATAGTAGCATCTTGTTCCAACAGGATAAAAGTGGTTTTCCTGGCTAAGCATCGTCTTGAGTAATATGATCTAAATTTTTTGGGGTCACGGATTATGGGTTGAGTTTTTATTTCCATGAAGCTTGCCAAGTTCGTATCGCTAAGGAACTACGGCTGCACATCCATGAGACGCATAGGGTATTCTTCCTATGGAATCTAAAAAAAATATTTGAACTATGAAACAACGGCACCACAGATGATTAAGTAAGTAATTTGAACTTAAACAAAAAGAATATGTTTATATAATTGACACTATTAAAGTTCAAAACGCTAAATACGGATAGTGGACCATCAGAATGAAGAAAAGCGTTATATTGGTAGGCCTCGACTGAAATAGTAACGCTTTCTTTAGTAAATTACATAAAAGCTGAAAAGTTTGTGGTGGTCATGGAAGGTAATCCGCCCCCTAAGAAATCCAACATCATATGCATACCACCACCTCCACTGTACTCATCAACATCTTGTGGTAATACTTGTGATACGCTGTCCAAGAACCATACCTTATCTTTTATTTCTGTGGTATAACCTCTTAGCAGCTTATAATATGATTTCATTATTCTCATGGCGCCTAGATCTCCTGTCATTAATAATGCTAGAAACGTCCTATCTAAAAGAGCAGGGAATGAAAAGACTCTTAACATGAAATCTAATTGATTTTTTTCACGATGCAATTTGTCTAGATATGCTAATGTTATCAAATACGGAGAATCAATTTCTACAGGATATAGATCTGCTATACCTTCGTCGAAGCACACCAGTTCCGATATTGTATTGTTATTGCTGTTGTTAACACCACTATTACTACTGTCATTATCGTTGGTATTGTTACTTTGATTGACTACGGCTTCTCCCAAATCACTCAAGTCCACAGAAATTAAATTATAAAACTTTGAAGTTTCTGATAGGGGCCATACTGCCGTTAGGATAGTCACAGCACCTTTGACGTGGAAAATCCATGCAGTGGGTGAACTACTCGAGGCATTTGCCAATGAATCCAAAATCAATATTAATGCACTTGCCACTAAAGCGTCGGTATTATCTTCAGAAATTTCCAAGACAGCCTCCCTTAATAATCTTAATGCTTCTAAACGGTGATTAGATACATAATTGTCCAAGCCAGCTTCAGTTCTTGATAAATGAGTGGCACTAAAGGCCAGAATCGTATGCATTAAGAAGGGGAAATGGAAAGCCAAATCAGGAATGTATGTACTCCACACTTCCGGGCCGGAAATGCCAGCTTCAGTTATGGTGTGCCATACTTCGGTACAGTAGTGATGAAAAAGTTTCAAATCTATCAAGTTTAGGTTTGATTTTCTGGATAAGCCAACTAATTCAGGAATTAGATGTGAAGTCGATGATGTGTTTGAATGAGGGGAGGAATGCTGGTGTGCGTGAGAGTGTGAAGAGCGTGGAGATAAAGTTTCCGAGTGTGACAATAGATCACCCATTGGTGATGTTTTTAGGGTGGGAGAATTCCTCAGAGAAGCTCTATTGTCCGTTATAGACAAAAGTGATTTCGTAGAAGTTCCATTAGATATTCCTGTCGAAGGGGATGCAATTGTTTGATCTATTGTAGCTTTTGTCAACGTGTGTGTGGGACTCATTGAAAGACTTGTATTGTCAATCATCAAGTTTTTGCTGTTGGAGAGCGTATCAGAACCGTTTACTTTATTATCGTTTTCTCGAAGTGGGTTGTTGTCTGAGTGGACGATATTTGTGTTGGTATTGTCCAGCGGATTCTTTGTGAATTGTTTGTTTTTACTCTCTTGTTCTTGTTGCATATTTGCCAACGCTTCTTCTGCCGTGCTGACTTTGATGGCTCTATTGTTAGATGTGGCAAACTTGCTTAACCCAAATAACTCTTGAAACTCGGAAGCAATTCCGTTAGCAGCGCCGGATGGAAATAAAGTATTGAAACTCTTCATATTGAAATTCAATCCCATTTTATTCAATTGTGCCAACTGGTCAAAGGGAAGATTATTGAACGGGGATTGTGTTCCTGGCTGTTGTGGTAGTTGCGATTGTTGTTGTGGAAGCTGCGACTGCTGCATTCCACTTGTTATAGAATTTAACCTCCCTGGTGATAATAAGCCGTTAAGGCTGCTCGACAAATTCATAGCTGTTGATTGAAAACTTGGCGTTATTGGAACATTCAAAGGCGAATTTCCCGGTATGGTCATGTTTGCATGGTTATTGTTGTTCATTGTATTCGACACGGCTTGGGTTAAATTGTTGTGTAGTTCGCTACCACCGTTTGTATTACTGTTAGTATTACTATTGCTGTTGTTTACTAGATTTGCCAACAGATGCGGTAATAAAAGAGTTTCCATATTGTTGGATACCGACGGAGCGATGTTAGTTGGCGCATTAGCCTGCTCGTCAGTGCCTACATGCGGTAATAACTGCTGCTGTAGTTGGACGTGCTGTTGCTGACGAAGTTGCTCTTGCTCTTGTTGATGGTAAAGCTTCTGTTGCTGTTGGTGTAATAGGATTGTATTACCATTTAAATGCTTCCTGTCCATTCCATCTTCGATGATGGTACCAAATTTTGATGTCGAAGAATCTTTTCTTCTTCTTGGTTGTATGGGACTATACACACATTCCAATTTCATGTTTGTACATTTCTTACAAAACGGCTTGCCTTCATCACATTTCACTCTTCTCCTTTTACAATTGTCGCAACCAGTCTTGGACTTGTTGTGGAACTTGCGTTTGCCCGTCGAAGTCTTGCTTACTCTCTTACCTCCAATCTCAATCAACTCAGCGTCCCTTTCCTGCCCAGCATGCTCATCGTCTGTAGATGTCATTTTTTTTTTAAATGAAGATCTATGGATAAACGAATGTAAACCTTAAATGAAAACCCTTTGACTTGGCTTCTTTGTATTATGTAAAGAAAAAGGCTGAAAAGAAATGCTATTCGTGCCTTTGAAAAGTGGAGGTCGTAGTTGTTGCTCTTTGGAAAATAACTGATCACGGTGACTAGCCTTGATAGATGATGTAATCGTTAATGCAGGGAACCCTTGCTTTTCCCCAATCATAACGGAAAAAACAAGGGGAAATAAACTATTAGTTAGTACGAGTTCGTTAAGTTAAAAAAGGCTATAAAAATTCGATGAACGAATGGTGACGGCCACCGTCTATTGTTCAAAGTTGCCTTCGGTGAACCTATCGAGCGCGCTCGTTTGAATTTTCCCACAACGAAAACGAGGAACGAGTCACACAAAGGTGTTTTCGGTCTTGTCGCTTGGAACCGGCTGCTTTGAAGCGATTGTTGAATTGGATGTACAAATGGCAGGACGACTCCTGCTGCTTGGCGGATCTTGGTACGGTGTGGGCTGCGGCCACCATATCAGATTACCTAACGAGTGTTTCACATTACTTAATTTTTGTTGTTTTTTTTTCAGTTTCAAGTTGGCTCTTAGAGTTGAACGGTCTGATGTACGTAAACATAAAAAATGATATAGGATGTAAACATAGAGTTGCGGAAAAGATTTTCGACGTAGTTAAATGTAGTAGTGCCTGACGGGGTGATGTGGAAAACCTCACCCTTTTGTAGAATGTAGGTAGCTGTTTTAATCTTCCGTACTCTTTTAGAATATCACCTGCTAGAAATAGTTTTAGTACTGCTAGCGCCGCTTCTTTCCTTCCAACGAGTGAAGTCCATAGGGTATTTCACATCTTTGGGCAGTGATTTATGTACTAAACACCCAGCCTACGTATGTATGTTACCTATTTATTTCTACGAAGGAATGCTAAAATTATTCGCAATTCTTAGTAAGTTACCTTGCAATCAAAAAGCTTCTTTGAGGACCGCTCGTCAAACACACGTCTAGACGTAGGATCGATTATAAAGCCTATCAGATGCTCAATAAAGTAGGTATATGCTGAAAGCGCCATGGGTTTATGTGTGGCTTACGCTGTCCCAAAAAAAAAAGCAGGCAAATTTTGTCGAGCATTGCCAATTTAATGTAAAGACTGGCAAGAGACAAAACATTTTGGGGGAGATCGAGACGTTTACAAGCGAACAGGGAGTGAGGTCTGCTTTTCTGAAATGCTTGATAGAAAACGCCCAATCTTGTCAGAACGTCATTAGCTTGCGCCTCACCATATATGGTGATCTCGATCTCAGCATTCTCAAGCTTGTTTTCATGAAACATCGCACACGATGTTGTAAAGGCGTCTAATTATTTGATTTTAAAGTTACGCGGTTTCATATTCATGTCTACTGTATGCACCGAATATGTTATATAACAGCGGCAGTAGAAAGCAGGGCTCTTATGTTGACGAGGACTGGGCTGGTAAACAGACGAAGACGTAGTAGTAAGACTGGTGAATTTCGCGTTCGCTATTGACGGGTGAGAAGCCAAACATTCGCGAATGCATGCGGTACGGCTCAACAACTCGTTTTCTTCTTTCATTCATGTGCCCTGAGCAGACTCTAAACCGACTCTGAACACTGGCAGTACTGATGTGAAACAAATCTAAACAAAAACAACACTGAGCGAGATGAATACAACGATAACAAAGGGATAGGAGGTGTATATAAAGATTTAGATATAGATCGAAAAAAGGGCATATACTAACATGACTATAAAATGGTACACTTTTTACTTTTCTTGATAACAGGAGGCTCTAACGCAGCCACGATAGCCTCATCAAACACGTTCTTCAAACCACGTTGTGTTAGTGCCGAACATTCGACGTATTTTACAGCCTTTAATTCTCTTGCTAATCTGGAACCTTGTTCTGGTGTAATTGGACGTAATCTTTGTCTTTGTAGTTTCTCGATGATCACTTTGTCATCTCTTAAATCGATTTGCGTACCAACGACTAGGCATGGCACACCAGGACAATGGTGATGTACTTCAGGGAACCATTTTTCTTTAACATTTTCAAAGGAAGGTGGGGAAATTACACTGAAACAAACCAAAAAGACATCAGTGGAAGGGTACGACAAAGGTCTCAATCGATCGTAATCCTCCTGACCGGCAGTATCGAACAAACCTAGCGTGTACGGCTCATCACCGATCATCACGGTTACCGCATAGTTATCAAACACTGTTGGAACATAGTCGGCTGGAAATTGATTCGTTGTATAGGAAATTAATAGACATGTTTTACCAACGGCACCATCACCGACGACAACACATTTTAGAGTCTGCATTTTATGAAAGCTAGTACGTTTCTTTTTATTTTGTGAGCCTTGTTCTCTCTAGTTTGTTTATTACCTGTCTCTTTCAAAGTAGAACGGGAAAATAAAGAACGAATATGATTTCTTGCGATAAAGGGACTTGTTGCAAAAAAAAATGACGGATTAAAGAAGATCAGAAATATATTTTTTGGTATGCCTAAAATCTAGTTAATCAAAACAGTTCTCCTGTACTCTTTCCAAAACCTTGTCGAACATCGATCAATCAACCTTGTTTGCTTTTTTTTATCACTTTACTTTTTCCCATATCTTGTTTCATTTTGAATGGCCCTGAACATTTTAGGTTACCCGCTTATGGTAGATACCAAAATCAAAAACGACAGTAATGCGATATGCAGGCTATGATATGTTGCAATCTGCTGAATATGTTTGTCCAATTGCATACAATATGCTGCTATCAAATTCTGGGATTAATGGATTAAAGTGCAAAAAAAAGTATGAGTTGAAAAAAAAATAAAAAAGAGAAAGTGCTCGAGGTGGGGATTGAACCCACGACGGTCGCGTTGCTTTAAAGACCTGTTTGAAAGGTCCTCGGCACAGAAACTTCGGAAAACCGAATGTTGCTATAAGCACGAAGCTCTAACCACTGAGCTACACGAGCATTTTCGAAATAAGTGAAAATTGCCTAGCGATACATACCGCCGAAAAAATGCTTCCTTCAGAAAAATTACTCTTTCGAGTTTTTGCTTATTTCCATTCCGTCCGACGGTACAAGAGTTAGTGCCACCACCGGAAGAGGATGATCAATGCAAATATCTCCATGATATGGGCAAGGAAAGGTCTCGTTGAAAGATGTTCAATACTTACATGCACACACATATATATATAGATATATGGATTGATCGGCACTATAAAAGCGCTTAATCCATAGTATATACTTCATATCAAGAAAGGAAAATAAACGTAAGCTTTTTGTATCGCGGGACCTACAATTTATTCATTGCCTGATTTAGTGCGTTCACCGCATTGTATACATCTGCAAATGTATTATACAAAGGTGCGGGTGCCAACCTGATCACATTGGGTCTTCTTGCATCGCCAATAACACCATGATCGTGCAAATACTGGAATACCTTAGACATGATGCCCTCTTCACCAGTATCTGAATCAAAGTAAAGAGATAATTGGGCACCATGGTCTTCATCTTTGGCCGTTGGAGTTAGTAATGTAAAGAAGTGTGGTAATTTCTCCATCTTAAAAGGATGCTTGTAGTACTTGGATGCTTCCAATAACTCCACCATATAATTTGTCAATAGCAAGGATCTTTTGCGGACTTCACTGATACCATCAAACTTAGCAAAAATTTCCAATGAACTCTTCAATGCGACCGTATCAATGACGCTCGGGTTAGATTGTCTAAATCCCAATGCTCCTGGAATTGGTTCGAAATTCTCCAACATTTGGAATCTCTTAGAAGCATCGTTACCCCACCAGCCAGCTAACCTTGGCAAATGTTCTTTAGTAGGGTCAGGTGTAGTGTGCTTCGAATGAACAAATAAGCCACCAATAGCGCCGGGTCCAGAATTTAAGTATTTATACGAACACCAACAAGCAAAGTCAACACCCCAATCGTGTAGCTGTAATGGAACGTTTCCTACAGCATGTGCCAAATCCCATCCGACCAAAATACCTGGGAATTGGTGTGCAAAAGAAGTTATTCGGCCAATGTCAAAATATTGCCCTGTATAATATTGTACACCCGGTAAACAAACTAAAGCTAATTTATCCTGGTTCTCTTCTATAATGTGCAAAATATCTTGTGTTCTAATATAAGTCTCTCCCTTGCGTGGTTCGACCTGAATAAGAACATTCTCAGGTTCCGAAATTCCATGTATTTTACATTGATTATAAAACGCATAATAATCAGATGGAAATGAACCCTTTTCAAAAAGAATTTTAAATCTTTTCTCGGTAGGTTTGTAAAAAGTTACCAACAAAGAATTCAAATTTGTAGTAAGACTGTTCATTGCTGCGACCTCATTTTCCTGTGCTCCCACAATGGGAGCCAACAAAGGCAGAATAGGTAAGTCAATGTTTACCCAGGGAGTCTTGCCCTCGGATTCTTTAGGATGACAAAAATGCGACTCCACAGCACAGTTGCTCCATGCATCCAATTCCGCAATGATTGAATCTCTGGTTGATCTGGGCATTAACCCCAACGAATTCCCGCATAAGTACGTCACTGGCGAATTGTCGGACGATATTCCCATGGATTTAAACGTAGGTATGTTAAATTCATCCTTAAGAGTTTCTGGATATTTTTTATCCAATTTCAATGCTTCTTCCATGGCTTACTTGGTTGTTTGTCAAATGCTTAGAATTAAAAGTATATTTATTTATAATATATGCTGTCTTATTTTGTAGGTCAATTATTATTATTTTTTCAAGCGCAGTCACCTACTAAAAACGACGAGAGGCCGTTGGGCGCTCGTCAATACTGATAACCGATGTAAAAGAACGCGTTGCATTCTCTGGTGGGTGGAAGACCTGAGGCGTGGATGATATTGATTGATCGTACAATGCAATATGACTTCCGAATGCTACCATGTCACTATTTCAAAAGCTTTTTCTTTTACACGTTCACTTGCCCTTTGATATAGGCGTTTCTGGTACTTGAACGCTCACGTTTGCTTCGTCCGAGTATGTAGGGAGGATGGAGCATAGCGGGTCTGTAACACTCTCCTCTTGTTGAACGGCATGCTTTGCCGACTTAGGCAAGACGTTTTTTTTTTTGTTTTCGAGTGGCGGGTTGTGTGCTTGTCGAACATTTGCGAAATGTGTTTCTAATTCCGTCACTGTTATTATTTTTGCTCTTTTCTGTAGCGGTTGATTCGCGCTATGCTCCACCTTTTTCGATGAATCCCACTGCTTTGTTTGCGGTTTTATGTTTATCTTGGATGATATTTCGGACAATGTCATGTGGTGCCTTTCTTTAATTTTTGCGCCTACTAGGTCGAAGGTATATTTGCTGACGTTCCATTTAATATCGGTGTCATTCTTCTCTAAAAATTTCATACCGGAAAATATGATCGCTTTTATTCGCAAAATACCTTCTTCTTTGAGTGATCCTTTCTCGGTCGATAAAGGACAACCGATTATATTGTTTACCATGTTGGGGGAGTTGTACACGAGATCGTCGTTAAAGTCAGTTAGTGCAAAATTTATACAAGAGAACTCTCTAAACATAATGTCTTCCTCAAAATAATAAGTTCTTCTCGGCCTATGGTTCGATAAGCACTTTGGGTAATTCAAGGGACTATTCATCAAATCGTTGAGTAATGAGGCCAATGAAGTACAAAACTTCCTGTGCCGATGAGCATATTGTAAAATAGATCTATATGACTTAATCCAGCATATTAGCAAACGAATAATCGCTAGATATTGAAAATTCTCCACATTTTTCTGCCATGCAGGTTTGACCACTACATCTATTACACTGACAATAAAATCGAAGCTGAAATCCAAAAAGGAAACTTGACATTTACTCAAATTAACGTATTTGAGTTTCCTCCTTTGTTCTTTTCCTTCTTCATTTGTAAACATAAGGTCAAAAAATCCCATCATGGTAGCCAAAATTTCAAGTATAGCGTTCGTATGTCCCAAATGATGTTCTGATACAGCAGCTTGTAAATGATCTCTTAGCAGCCAACGGTCAGGGGTGCAGGATACGCTCGATAAAGCTGGAACCATGATATGCTCTAATGTTGTTAGAAGCTGCAAGATAATACGATTTTCGAAAAGAAGTCGTTTCCCTTTTGGATGTTTTGGTAAAGATTTTTTTAATTTCTTCATTAAAAGCTTCCTCTCAGGGAAATCAGGAATTAAGATGAGACCTTTTAAACCTTTCAACGCATACTTGGACGGAATCCTCACTAATGAACCTCGTACCAATTCAAAGAGATATGACGAAAGCTTTCCGGTGTTCTGGTAAATTTTGGCTAATTGTAGGTAAGTATCTCCAACGGATGGGAGACAGAGTGAGGCGATGGTTAGGTACCTAATAGATTTTTTGAAGTCTTCAACCCTCTTGGGTTTGTCGGTTGGTTCGTCTAGGATTGCTTTGTAGGAATGCGTAGAACCTATATTAATCAAACATCTTTGAAACGAAATCACGATAGAAAATTTCAACGGATTCGTTGCATCTAATACGACTTTTTTGTTTGTTCCTTGAACTAAGTTCAGCTTTGTAAAAATGTCTGGTGGAACCACTGAATTCATATCATATCTCGCAAAGAAACATTCGATGATATCATAGTAATACCGATGTGTAGTTTTGAAAAAGAACACCATTTTCTTATGGAATTGTCCGAATAGCCTGAACCGATGTCTGCTGTCTAATCGCACGATTTTGAAGAACCAGCACTCGAACCACTGAAAGACAGGCTCGTGAATTTGAGACCACAAAAGCTTCAGCAGCAACGGTATCACGGTATCATCAATATGATCGTAGTTTTTCTTACGATGCATTTCCTCTTGTCTCAAAAGCAGTAGTTCAAGAAGTTTTCTGAATTTGTGATGTATGCCGGCTAGGAAGCATCCGAAGGTGATATATGCATCTTCATCGTATATATGGCCTGATGTCAGATGATCATCTACATGCACACGGACGTTCTTGAACAGTGACCTCAGATATTCTTCGTTAACTTCTTCATTATCCATTATCTACTACAGCACACATGTGTACTAGGGTGCTCAACCGGCTCGATTGCTTTGTTGTCTTGAGGTGTGGCTATAAAAGACGATTGTGTTACTAATATGTTTACGTTTTCCATGTTTTTGAAATAGGATAATAGCGTAAACGCGAAAACAAAAAAAAAAAACGGAACACACGAAGACTAATTAGCAGCTACAAGTAAAGAGGGCATCGCTCGACGAAAGTGGTAGCTGTGCGTTTCCTTTGGATATAGAAAGCAGGACTACTAAGGAGAATGAAAGTACTATGTGTAGCCGAGAAGAACTCCATAGCGAAGGCGGTTTCACAGATCTTAGGAGGTGGCAGATCTACATCAAGGGATTCTGGCTATATGTATGTGAAGAACTATGATTTCATGTTCAGTGGGTTCCCGTTTGCAAGAAACGGGGGCGACTGTCAAGTGACCATGACTAGTGTTGCGGGCCACCTGACAGGGATCGATTTCAGCCATGATTCGCACGGGTGGGGGAAATGCGCAATCCAAGAGTTATTCGATGCGCCACTGAACGAGATCATGAATAACAACCAGAAGAAGATCGCAAGCAACATCAAGCGAGAAGCCAGGGACGCAGACTACTTGATGATATGGACGGATTGCGACCGTGAAGGGGAGTACATCGGCTGGGAGATATGGCAAGAGGCCAAGAGAGGCAATAGGCGCATAGAAGACGACCAGGTATACCGGGCGGTTTTCTCGCATCTGGAAAGACAACACATACTGAACGCAGCAAGAAACCCAAATAGGTTGGACATGAAGAGTGTGAATGCCGTGGGGACGCGGATCGAGATCGATCTTCGAGCAGGTGTTACGTTTACCAGGCTGTTGACAGAAACGCTGCGGAATAAACTAAGAAGCCAACCCGTCACAAGCAATGATGGCGGTAGAACCCGCAGTGGCAAGAACGACTCACAGGTCGTGTCGTATGGTACGTGCCAGTTTCCGACGCTGGGATTTGTCGTCGACAGGTTCGAGAGAATACGGAATTTCGTACCGGAGGAGTTCTGGTACATCCAGCTGGTGGTAGAAAACAAGGACAGCGGCGGGGTGACGACCTTCCAGTGGGACAGAGGCCACCTATTCGACCGACTAAGCGTGCTGACGTTCTACGAGACATGCATCGAGACCGCTGGTAACGTGGCAAAAGTGGTCGACTTKCGGTCTAAGCCCACATCGAAGTACAGACCGCTGCCCTTGACCACCGTGGAGTTGCAGAAAAACTGTGCCCGGTATCTGCGACTCAATGCCAAACAGTCGCTGGACGCGGCGGAAAAGCTGTACCAAAAAGGGTTCATATCGTATCCCAGAACGGAAACCGATAGCTTCCCGCAGGCAATGGACCTGAAGACCCTGGTGGAGAAGCAGGCGCAACTAGATCAGCCCAACGCGGGCGGCAAAACCGCATGGGCAGCATATGCGGCATCGCTGCTTTTGCCTGAAAACACTAGCGGCAACCGTTTCAAGCCTCCACGAAGTGGCACCCATGACGACAAGGCGCATCCTCCAATCCACCCCATCGTCAGTCTGGGACCAGACGCTAACGTGTCCCCCACCGAAAGAAGAATATACGAGTATGTCGCAAGACACTTCCTGGCATGCTGCTCAGAGGACGCCAGGGGCCAGTCCACAACCCTGGTGCTGGACTGGGCCGGCGAGCGGTTCACCGCCGCCGGCCTCGTGGTCCTCGAGAGGAACTTCCTCGACGTCTACCCATGGGCACGCTGGGAAACCACCAAGCAACTGCCGCGCCTGGAACTGCACGCGCCTGTGGACATCGCGAAGGCCGAGATGAAGGCAGGCGCCACGGCTCCACCCAAGCCCATGACCGAAAGTGAGCTCATCATCCTCATGGACGCCAACGGCATCGGCACAGATGCCACCATCGCAGAGCACATCGACAAGATTCAGGTACGTAACTACGTCCGCAGCGAGAAGGCAGGCAAGGAAACCTACCTGCAGCCCACCACCCTAGGCGTTTCCCTCGTGCACGGCTTCGAGGCCATCGGCCTCGAAGACTCCTTCGCAAAGCCCTTCCAGCGCCGTGAGATGGAGCAAGACCTGAAAAAAATCTGCGATGGGCACGCCTCCAGGGCAGAAGTCGTATCTGACATAGTCGAAAAGTACAGGAAGTACTGGCTCAAGACGAATGGCTGTAAGAATACCCTGCTGCAAGTTTATGACCGCGTTAAGACATCCATGTAGCGGCCCGTAACTGCATATGACCGCTCTCTCCGTATGCGCATCGCGGTCTCGGCGCCCGTGCCTGCCGTCTACCACCCACCGCCCGCCACAGACGTGGCCGCACGCCGCATAAGTGCATTCCTGCCGCAGCCTTAACCAGCATACCTGTGCCCGGCGGCCAAACGCATATGGAAAGCTTAAGAGAGCCGATGAGCAACGCATGTACGGGATGTCGCCATCGGCTGGAATGCGCTTGGCAGCAAAGGGCGTTTTTCTGCAGGTTGCATATATTGGTTTATATGGAAGACGGTAGGATTCATTCAAGATGTCTGCTAATTGTCTGCTAATCAGCTAATATAACTTATTTGGGTAGTCAAGTGGAGAAAAGGAAGAAAAAAAAAAAGGCGAAAATTTGCGGACGCTATTGTATTGTCGTTTCTTTTTCTAAGTTTGGTATATATGTACAGGCTATAATCTCTCAAAGCATCGAAGTCATATTCTTCTCTCTTCCCACTTCCCTTTTACAGATTTGATGTTGGTTCCTTTATAGATTGAACAAGCTACCAGACAAAGGACTCTAAATTCATTGCATTACTACATATACATCGATCATGAGTTTCAGAGCTAAGATCTCAGGTTTCGGTGCTAAGGTCTCGAAAGGTTTGAGATATCTGGAAATTCCTGTTCAGGATAGGGACTCCATCAGTTTTTTAAAGAATCCGGATTTGCAGCCTATTAAGGCGGAAAATCAAACATGGGGTTTCTGGTCTAATTTCGCATATTGGGGGGTTATGTCCTTTTCCGTTGGTACCTGGATTAGTGCCTCGTCTGCATTAAGTGTCGGGTTAAGTTATCCAGAGACTATTGGTACGTTTATTGTCGGTGATGTGTTGACTATCGTATTCACCTTGGCCAACTCGAGTCCTGGTTACGACTGGAAGGTCGGTTACACTTTGACTCAGAGATTTGTTTTCGGTATCAATGGTTCCGCTTTCGGTATCATCATCAGAGTCTTAATGAGTATTGTCAATTACGGTTCCAACGCTTGGTTGGGTGGTCTTTGTATCAACATGATCTTAGATTCCTGGTCTCATCACTATCTGCATTTACGTAACACTTTGTCCTCCAGTGTCGCCATGACCACTAAAGAGTTGATCGGATTTATTATCTTCCACGTCCTCACTGCCTTCTGCTACCTAATGAAGCCTTACCACATGAACTACATTTTGATTTGGTCATGTGTGGCCACCTTTTTCTCCATGCTGGGTATTGTGATCTATTTGACCCACCATGCTGGCGGTGTTGGTGACTTGTTCACGTCCACCGAATCCACCGCCACCGGTTCTACTAAGGCCTGGGCTTGGGTCTACATGATTTCGTACTGGTTTGGTTCCGTCTCTCCAGGTTCCACCAACCAAAGTGATTACTCGAGATTCGGTTCTTCCCAAACCGCCATCTGGCTCGGTACCATCTGTGCTCTATTGATTCCCACCACTTTGATTCCAGTCTTTGGTGTCATTGGTGCTTCCACTTCCGAAAAGCTATATGGTACACAATTGTGGATGCCTATGGATATTTTTGACTACTGGTTAAAGGAAAACTATTCTTCAGGTGCCCGTGCCGGCGCCTTCTTCTGTGGTGTTTCCTTCGTCATGTCCCAAATGGCCTACACCATCTCTAACTGTGGTTTCGCTAGTGGTATGGATTTAGCCGGTTTGTTGCCCAAGTATGTCGATATCAAGAGAGGTGCTATTTTTACCGCGTGTATCTCCTGGGCTTGTTTGCCATGGAATTTCTACAACTCTTCGTCTACTTTCTTGACTGTCATGAGTTCTTTCGGTGTCGTTATGACTCCTATTATCTCTGTCATGATCTGCGATAACTTCTTGATTAGAAAGAGACAATACTCTATCACCAACGCCTTTATTCTAAAGGGTGAATACTACTTCAGCAAGGGTGTTAATTGGAGAGCAATCGTCGCTTGGGTTTGTGGTATGACTCCCGGTTTACCTGGTATTGCCTGGGAAGTCAATAACAATTATTTCCACAACACTGGTATTGTTAACTTCTTCTACGGTGATTCATTCTTCTCATTCTTGATCTCTTTCTTTGTTTACTGGGGACTGTGTCTACTCTTCCCTATCAAGATCGTTGTCAAACACGATGACAAGGATTACTACGGTGCATTCACTGACGAAGAAGCAAGAAAGAAGGGCATGGTTCCATTCAGCGAAATTTCTGAAGAAGAAATTGCTGCTTACACATTAGGTGAAGGATACACCACTGGTCATGAATTCAGACCTGACGGATCCGACGAAGAAGTGCCTGAATTGGCCAAGACTAGCTCTGAAAACACCAACGAGTTTGAAATAGTTCACCAAAAGCAAGATGAAAAAAATTCTTCCACCGCCAGTGAAAGAGCCAACTAATAAAAAAAAGAAAACATTATAAAACACTTAAAATACCAAAGAAAAAACTTTATCCTTATCTCTTAATAGCTTCATGCACTAATTCATTTTTACCACAAGATTTTTTCTTCGTTCTCTTTTTTCATCATTATCAGCTCTTCTCATTCAAACAACCATGTACAATAGATATATAAATCAAATAATTTGAACCAAAATAGCAATTTTCATCATATTTACAAAGACTCTTTCTATCTCTCTCTATTATTTGCTTTTTCTTTTGTTTCCTATCTTGTCTTTTGGCATTTAAAACATTTGCTAAGGGGAGAAGCTACGGCCCGTCCAGACCAAACTTACTCCCAGCCACTCATTTCCATTATTTCTTTCTTCTTTCACTCTCCCGTTTATAGTTGTTATTTGTTTTTGGCCCAGCGCTCTTAGTGCTTGACTTTTGAAATTTCACTTGTTTCCAGTACCGGCTAGTAATTCGAAATTTTGCTCTTGAAACTCACGAGAACTACAAACACAAAATATAGGTAAGTGAGACACAGTACCCCCAGCACAAAACCCACGGTCGTTGGTATATTGGAACCTATATACAAAAACAAGTCCAATGACTGATTCGGGACCAGAGTTCAGTAAGGAGGAACACTCCAATTCTCCGAGCAAGCAACACACAAGAAATAACAGCATACCCAAAAATACGAAGTTGAGTAACATATCGAATAGCTCACCTAAGAGACTAGCAGACAAATATGACAAAAGAAAAAGTGATTTCTCAAAGGGCTTCCTTCCGCATAACATTTCAAGGACACCAAGGAGAAAATATACCTACATTCTAGTTCTCACTTCACTAAATGGAACCTTTGAAAGGAAGCACGTAATGGTACCATTCAAACCGGACGGGCTGAAGTTGGGGAGACCTGTTGCTAACAGCAACAATAACTCCAACTCATCGCTCAGGGGCGGCAAGAGACTAGATTCACACGCCTTTTCCCAGGTTAGGTCCGATAATGGTAATTTCGATTCAAGAGTACTTTCCAGAAATCATGCATTGTTGAGTTGTGATCCCCTTACGGGGAAGATATATATACGAGACTTGAAATCTAGTAACGGCACATTCATTAATGGGCACAGAATTGGTTCAAATGACGTAGAAATCAAAGTTGGCGACGTGATAGACCTGGGAACCGATATAGATACGAAGATTGAGCATCGTAAGATAAGTGCCACAGTGGAAGAGCTCTTCGTACAGCCTTTGCTAGAAGCACCAATCCCTCAAGAAGACCTTGATGTTCATGACTGTGGTACGATTTCAAAAAGAGAAGAGGCTGCTGCTATAACAAGTTATATATATGGTGATTCCAACAACCTGGAGTTGGAAGAAGTTATTTTAGGTTCCGAGACAGAAATACTCAGTGGAATTTTCATCAATAATTGTATTGGTACAAGCAGCACGTTATCCAACGTAATAAAGACATTAGCAACTGAAATCTCGTTTTCCAAATACGACAATTCTAAGCTACAGTCCATGGAAAACTTTTTAATTAGTTATACAACTCACCTGGAATACACAAATAAACTTTTGGTGGAAAAAAATGACCAGCAATTAGTAAAGTTACAAAACGGATTACGAAGGAAGCTATCAGAAAAATATGAAAAAATCATAGAACAAAACAGAAACCAAATAAAACAGTTAGAAAGAGATCATATGTTCTCCAAGAAATCATTCGAAGTCAAAAAAAGAAGAAGCAATGAAAAACAGAGGAATATCGAACGGGAAATAGAAGACTTGAAGACCAGGTTAGAAGTCGAACGATATAAGAACTCACAAATACTGAAAAAGAACAAACTAAAAGGGCAAGAACCCTTAACTGCATCCAAGAAAAATAAAGACGCACATGATACAAAAAGTGTTCCAGGCGTGAATCCCAACGATGTTGGTAGATTTAGCATCAAAAAATCATTAAGTGATCACTTGACGTTATTGACATTTGGAACAATTTCCATTGGGATCATAGCTATCGTGTTCAAATTCTTCACTCCAAGCTAGCATCCTAAACATAAATATACTCCTCCTTCGGAGTCAAAGGTTAATGTATACATAGGCGTATATACGTATACATATAATAGATATTCACAAGTAAATGTTGAGCATTGTCCAAGTTCAAGAGAGTATGGCAGTTCTTATTCATTTCACTGGTTGTTTTTTAGTGTATTGATGTCATCAATTTGCATTCTTTCCAAGGTCTTTATCCCCAGCAGTTTTGTCATTTCTTTAACGAAACTAATTGCTATACTTTGTACATCGACATGGGCATCGGGTTGTTGCTCCTTGACTGAAGTCGTTGAGGTGCTCTTCAAACCACACATTTCGAAATTGTTCATGTACGATAGATCAGTATTGACGTTTATTGCTACTCCATGCGATGTTATAGAACGTCTGACGTGTACTCCAATGCTGGCAATCTTCTTTTTGCCATTTTCAACCCAAACCCCAGTTTCCTTAGTCGTTACAGCATCTAAGTTCAAGGATTTACCAGAATCATTGCTCATTTTTGTATCCATTAATGTTTTGATAGTCGCCTGTTCGATACATGAAACCAAGCATTTCGCAGGGAAATTGTGGAATGTCTTTAAATCCAAAATAATGTAAATAACAATTTGGCCTGGCCCATGGAATGTTACCTGTCCACCTCTTTCAACCTGAACGAATCTTGGTTTCGGATTATTCTTTTGCGTTTCTGGAATAAAACTTTCATAGCTAGCTATTTGATCTGGTGTCATAGTTTTCTTGATTCTTTTCCCACCAGTATACGTTGGTTCAAACTCAAATGTTAATATTATTGGGTTGGGTTTCATTGCCATAATATTGTCCAGTATCTTTTTTTCGCTGTCGTTTATCGTTGCTGTGCCTTTGTGCTCTTCATCCAATTGAATAAGTTTCCTCTCRATCTTGGATTGGATGTCCTTGATATCTAAGTTTGCTCTGACGAGCTTCTCCTGTATTTCCAGACCTTCTTGAAAGGGTATTCTTTGTGTGAATTGTAGATGTCTGAGGATTTGTGCAGATGGTTTTATAGGATGTGTCATTTCCTTAAAGGCAAAGGATTGCGTGCTAAAGCACCGCCACTTATAGGCATTAAAAGTTCTGTACGCCGATCGCTGAATGTATCTCGACATCAATTGGAACTTACAGTAACGTAATCGAGTCTTACCATAAGGGCCTTCCGTTCGTCCTTTTAATGAATGTGCATAATTCTTAATGCGGTGTATAGTAGACCCGATATCAATACTTTTTCAACAAGTGTTGAAGTGAGAACAACTAAAAGATAAAGGAAAACGAGAAGAACGCCTCCAATCCTGCAGTGTTTAAAGTGACTCTTCAATTATTGCCAATGTCCCTAAATAACATAACATTTTGTGTGTCACAGGACCTCGATATTCCCTTGAAAGTGAAAATTAAATCATTGGAAGGTCAGAAACCTCTTTTGAAGCCATCCCAGAAACTTCTGAACCCTGAACTTTCATTGGTAGCGTCCAATGTGTTTCCTCATAGCGATCTAGTTGTATCATTACAGGTGTTCGATAAGGAAAGAAATAGAAATTTGACGCTTCCAGTATACTCACCGTATATTCCTTTTAAAAATTCTAGGACTTGGGATTATTGGTTAACTTTGCCCATACGCATAAAGCAATTAACGTTTAGTAGTCACTTGCGTATAGTTTTGTGGGAATATGACGGGTCTAAGCAAGTCTCATTCTTTCAATTGGAGACAAGCATTTTCAATCCGGTGGATTGTGCGCTAAAGAGAGGGTTTGAATCATTAAAGTTTTGCTATGATATCATTGACCACTGTGAAGTAGTTACTGATAACAAAGATCAAGAAAATTTAAATAAATATTTCCAGGGTGAATTTGCAAGACTTCCGTGGCTTGATGAAATCACAATAAATAAGCTGAGAAAACAACGTGAAAAAAGGACCTGGCCTCAGGGTATTTTTATACTAAATCTAGAGTTCCCCATGTTGGAACTTCCTGTTGTGTTCACTGAGAGAGAAATCATGAATACCCAAATAAATATCCCGACTTTGAAGAACAATCCTGGGCTGAGCACCGACTTACGAGAACCAAATAGGAACGATTCTCAAACCAAAATTTCTTTGGGAAATAAATATCACTCTACTCTGAAATTTTACGACCCTGACCAACCTAACAATGATCCAATAGAAGAAAAGTACAGGAGACTAGAAAGGACGTCCAAAAATGCAAATTTGGATAAACAAGTGAAACCCGACATTAAGAAAAGAGACTACTTGAATAAGATCATCAACTATCCTCCAGGCACGAGGTTAACCGCGCATGAGAAGGGTTCCATATGGAAGTATAGATATTACCTCATGAACAATAAAAAAGCGCTCACAAAATTATTACAAAGTACAAATCTGAGAGAAGAATCGGAAAGAGTAGAAATCTTGGAGTTGATGGATTCATGGGCCGAGATTGATATAGATGATGCTTTGGAACTGTTAGGCTCAACATTCAAAAATCTTTCGGTTAGATCATACGCTGTAAATAGGCTTAAAAAAGCATCTGACAAGGAATTAGAACTGTATCTATTGCAATTGGTAGAAGCTGTCTGTTTCGAAAACCTTTCTACTTTTTCCGACAAATCTAATAGTGAATTTACCATTGTAGACGCAGTTTCTTCGCAAAAGCTGTTGGGTGATTCCATGTCACTTTCAACATCACATGCTAATCAAAAATTACTGAAGTCCGTTTCAAGCGGTTCTGAAATCTCCGGAACCGAATCACTACCCATTGTGATTTCGCCTTTAGCCGAGTTTTTAATTAGGAGAGCATTGGTGAACCCTAGATTGGGGAACTTTTTTTATTGGTATTTGAAATCTGAATCAGAAGACAAGCCTTATTTAGATCAGATTCTAAATTCCTTTTGGAGTAGATTAGATAAAAAATCTCGGAATATACTAAATGATCAAATCAGATTAATCAACATACTTCGAGAATGTTGTGAAGTCATTAAAAAGCTAAAGGATACCACAGCCAAGAAGATGGAGTTGTTAGTACATTTACTAGAGACAAAAGTTAGGCCACTAGTCAAAGTACGGCCAATTTCTTTACCACTAGATCCAGACGTGTTAATATGCGACGTCTCTCCTGAAACATCGAAGGTATTTAAAAGTTCTTTGTCGCCATTGAAAATAACATTTAAAACGACATTGAATCAACCATACCATTTGATGTTCAAAGTTGGCGATGACTTAAGGCAAGATCAGCTGGTAGTACAAATCATTAGCTTAATGAATGAGTTACTAAAGAACGAAAATGTGGACTTGAAATTAACGCCATACAAGATCCTAGCTACGGRGCCACAAGAAGGTGCTATTGAATTCATTCCTAACGATACATTAGCTAGTATACTAAGCAAACATCATGGCATTCTTCCTTATCTAAGGCTTCACTATCCCGATAAGAATACTGAACTGGGCGTACAGGATTGGGTACTAGACAACTTTGTCAAATCCTGTGCTGGTTATTGTGTTATCACATACATTTTAGGTGTGGGAGATAGACATTTAGACAATTTACTAGTCACCCCAGATGGGCATTTCTTTCACGCAGACTTTGGTTACATTCTAGGCCAGGACCCTAAACCCTTTCCACCTTTAATGAAACTTCCACCTCAAATTATAGAAGCATTTGGAGGTGCGGAATCATCAAACTACGATAAATTTCGTAGCTACTGCTTTGTGGCATACTCAATTTTAAGAAGAAATGCGGGATTAATTTTAAACCTATTTGAATTAATGAAAACGTCGAACATACCAGATATCAGAATAGACCCCAATGGTGCCATCTTACGTGTAAGAGAAAGATTCAATTTGAATATGTCCGAAGAAGATGCCACGGTGCATTTCCAAAATCTAATCAATGACAGTGTAAATGCTTTACTACCTATCGTGATCGATCACTTACATAACCTTGCTCAATACTGGCGGGCTTAATTGATAAATAATAAATCGCGATTCTTCAGTGGACTTTGTTCTACCTACTAAGGACATATACATATCATTTCAACAATGCATGCAATAAAATAACGATACTTTGTATTATTTTTGTATTTTTATTTCACAGTTACAAAAAAAACAAAAATCAGGTTATATATTAGTTTTTCATAATCTTGCAAAATTACGCCTCCCTTTAGTATAACATTAATAACTATGTGGATTTGATAACTCAACGCTTTAATAGACAACAAATACGAAACTATAAAGGCAAGATTAGCATTGAATGCTTATTCTGTACAATAGAATAGTACTGGATGTCATCTCATATTAAAAATCTCATGTCGGCAGGGTCGTATTTCGATACACTACCAAATGAGGCCCATGATTTTAGGAAACCCACCGCTATGGTAGTAACGACGCAACTAACGATTGCTACCTTGTTGGGCCTTTTTGCCTTACTTTCATTCTCTATTCTGTTGAAGAAGTGGCCAAGATTGTATGCAAGCAGAAGGTATAAAGATGAGGGAAATCTTCGATTACCATCCTGGAATCAGTCAAGTTTATTTGGTTGGCTGGCCGTCTTATATAGAATAGGGGACGAACAAATTTTGGAATATGCAGGTTTAGATGCGTATGTGTTCTTAAGCTTTTTCAAAATGTGCATTAAGCTAGTTTCCATTTTCTGTTTCTTTTCCTTATGCGTTATATCTCCAGTGAGGTATCATTTTACAGGAAAAATTGATGATGGTAACGATGATGATGATAAATCTTTCATACGTCTAGTGAAAAGAGTTATGGAGGGAAGCGGCGATGATGATGGCCACTCAGCTCCTGAACGTACGAATGTGTACCTCTGGATGTATGTTATTTTCACATATTTTTTCACCTTTATAGCAATTAAAATGATGGTCGCCGAAACAAAGCATGTTGTGAATACTAGGCAAGCATACCTTGGCAAACAAAATACCATTACTGATAGAACAATTAGACTGTCAGGTATTCCAATAGAGCTTCGTGATTCGGATGCTCTAAAGACAAGAATTGAACAGCTGAAAATTGGTACTGTGTCATCAATCACTATTTGTCGAGAATGGGGTCCCTTGAATAGGCTATTCCATTGTCGGAAAAAAATCCTCAGAAACTTAGAACAGAAGTACGCAGAATGTCCAAGCGAGCTACGTACTCGACAACCATCCTCAGAGAATTATCGTTTAACAGGAACACAGCAAAATAACGTGCCTTCACATRAAGGAACAACCCCATCAAACGATCACAATGAGGACGATGGTGTACTATACTCTCAAATTTCTTTGGGAGAAAGACCGAAAATGAAAACTGGATATCGTGGTATGTTCGGAAAGGAGGTGGATGCTATAGAATATTTAGAGCAGCAACTAAAGTTTATTGACCTAGAAATTACAGAGGCAAGAAAGGAACACTACTCTGCAACACCTACCGCATTTGTGACAATGGACTCTGTAGCTAACGCCCAGATGGCGGCACAAGCTGTGTTAGACCCTAGGGTACATTATTTTATAACCAGGTTGGCACCTGCACCTCATGATATTAAGTGGGACCACGTTTGCCTTTCTAGAAAGGATCGTTTAACAAAAGTTTATTCCACTACTGTATTCATAGGACTTTCAAGTTTATTTTTGGTTATTCCAGTGTCATACCTAGCCACTTTACTGAATTTGAAAACCCTTTCAAAATTCTGGCCAAGTGTGGGAAAGTTGTTGAAAGAACATCAATGGGCCGCCAACATCGTGACCGGTTTAGTACCAACTTATATTTTTACTTTGCTCAACTTCGTCATTCCTTACTTTTATGAATATTTGACTTCATACCAAGGTTTAGTATCATATAGCGAAGAGGAGATTTCACTTGTTTCCAAAAATTTTTTTTATATTTTTGTTAATCTTTTCTTAGTGTTCACGTTAGCAGGTACCGCATCTAATTATTGGGCGTATCTCAGTGATACTACAAAAATCGCCTATCAACTTGCTACATCGGTCAAAGAGTTCTCATTGTTTTATGTTGATTTAATCATATTACAAGGTATTGGTATGTTCCCCTTTAAGTTGCTTTTGGTTGGTAGTTTAATTGGCTTCCCATTAGTGAAAATCCAAGCTAAAACTCCTAGACAACGGAACGAACTCTACAATCCACCCATTTTTAATTTTGGATTACAGTTACCACAGCCGATTTTAATTCTGATTATAACACTAATTTATAGTGTTATGAGTACAAAAATTCTGGCATCGGGGTTGGCGTATTTTATCATTGGATTCTATGTTTATAAATATCAATTGATCTTTGCGACAGATCATTTGCCTCATTCGACAGGGAAAGTATGGCCTTTAATTTATAGAAGAATTATCGTTGGATTGCTATTGTTCCAGTTGACCATGGTAGGTACACTGACAGGGTTTGAAGGAGGATGGGTTTTGTCATCCTGCCTCTTCCCCCTACCAGTGATAACATTATGTTTCCTATATGATTTTGAAAAGAACTACTTGCCTCTATCGCAATATATTGCATTAAGTTCGATTCGAGAGTACGAAAGAGATAATTCTCTGGTTAGCTCCATCAGCGGCGAAGAATCTTATGCTTACCCTTACGCTGTGAGTGAACTAGAGGGTCCGATGCTAGACTAAAATACCACAAAGGTATATATATATGGATATATTTTTATATTTTGTTATTGGACGAAGAAATAGTATTTATTTATTTTTTGATAAGAGTATTTAATGCTTAGTTCCTTCTATGGTCTTTCATAAAAGTAAATAAGTTCCTGATTTCTGTAGTAGTAACATAAACTCTTGGCATATTAAATTTTTTATAATGGAAAAGTTGAATTTGGCCACAAATAATATAAGTACTGGCTTAACTAAACAGTACCGTACGAACGAAACAGTTATAAAGACTTTTATGATGCTCCAGTAGGAGAGTTTAGTAACAATTTTTAGTGATTCGATGATGTAAAAGTTGGCCACCCACTTTATAATGCTCATTGAAATGAGGGTATCATAAGGCCAAATTAACATTAAAATGGGGAAAATTTTGGCCCCATATGATAACAGGATCGTATAGGATATGATGTCCTTCGAATAAACAAAGTTCTGGCCCCAGTGCAGCTTTTTTAGTATGAAGCGCCGAGTAAGTGTGTGAAATAATGAAACATCAAGGATACAATAACTTGCGAAGTAAAGGTACTGTAATGATGGGCTCCAGGTAAACACTTTACTTGTGATGGTGTTACGCATTATGGTCGAGTCCCATTTGAAAGTTTCTGGTAAGTTCTTTGAAAGCATAATAAGTTTACCGTCATTATTGTTACGGTTCATATAGTAAATGTATTTACTCTCCTCGGTGACCCACGTTAAATAAATCTCAAATGATAATAGCAAAAGCCAGAGGCGGTTCAATCTATCAAATTTACAAAACCAGTTCTTGAAATTAAACATTAGAACTTGCATACGATCATACAAAGATTGGCAATTTTTTAACGTTTTTCCCTTTGGATATTTTGCTAGATGCAATTCCAAAGAGTTGAATACCAAATGCCTATATGCACCTGGTTTCAACAATAAAAGATCAATGAATAACAGGACATTGTCAATCTCCACATATTTATCCACTATCTCTTGGCAGAATGGACAGTCTGTCAACTGTATGTGGTCATTTGAGTACACCGTATAGAGGGAATCTACAGGCTGCATACACGTTATGCATATCATTCTTTACCGCAACTAATATCTACTGTTTATAATGCTTCATTCGTTCGCAATCTTACGAATCTCCCTATATAAATAAGAAGGCAGAATCCTTCAGCTTTAATTTTACTACTTCAAATCATAAATAGCCACATTAGTTAATACAGTTTAGCCCGCTGTCTGAAAATTGAAAAAATAATGAGAAAAATTTTGCCAAAATTTATAGATGATGAGCTGAAAGATCAGGCAAGAGAGGCCAAGCAACCAAAAGCAGGTGAAGCATTTACACTGCAAACAAGTACTTAATCAAGTGTACTACTAGACAACAATAACATGTCGCGCGTTGGTACTATGGTGTTAGGGCCTGCAGGTGCAGGCAAAAGTACATTCTGCAATTCTATCATATCGCACATGCAAACCATAGGACGAAGAGCTCATATTGTGAACTTGGATCCTGCTGCAGAGGCCACCAAGTACGAATTTACTATTGATATTAGAGATTTAATTTCTATAGATGATGTCATGGAAGAGATGGATTTGGGCCCCAATGGTGCGTTAATATATTGCTTCGAATACCTTTTGAAAAATCTGGATTGGCTTGATGAAGAGATCGGGGATTTCAATGATGAATATTTGATCTTTGACTGTCCCGGTCAGATTGAACTTTACACACATATCCCTGTTTTACCCAACATAGTACGTCATTTAACCCAACAATTGAATTTCAACCTTTGCGCCACATATCTTTTAGAAGCGCCATTTGTGATAGACAGTTCGAAATTCTTTAGTGGTGCACTGTCCGCCATGTCGGCGATGATATTACTAGAACTGCCCCACATCAATGTGTTGAGTAAATTAGATTTGATAAAGGGTGATATTAATAAAAGAAAACTGAAAAGATTTCTGAATCCCGATGCAATGCTAATGATGGAAACCGATGGAATGAATCAAGAATCCAATCCTAAATTTTTACGTTTGAACCAGTGCATAGCTAATCTTGTTGACGATTTTGGTATGGTTCAATTTCTACCCTTAGAGTCCAATAATCCTGACAGTATAGCTACCATATTATCGTATATTGACGATATTACACAATGGGCAGAAGGACAAGAACAAAAGGAGCCCGATGACCAAATAGATGTCGAAGAATAGTTATAGATAGTATATACGTTTAATTCATATGAAAAGTTGAAAACTTTTTGTGGCCACCATTCAAGAGTCAGGGAAAACACTATTTTCTATTGGTTTATATATTTTATAAAAAAAAAGGAGCTTAAATCTATTTAATTCTTTGTCTTGGACCACCTGGAGATTTCTTGTTTCTGGCAGTTAGGATTTCAACACCATGTTCGGTGACTAACAGAGTATGTTCGAATTGTGCACTCAATTTACCATCTTGAGTGGTAGAAGTCCAGTCATCAGGCCAGGTCATGTCCTTCCAGGTACCTTCGTTAATCATTGGTTCGATCGTGAAAACCATACCAGGTTTCATAACACCGGGTGTTCTGTTCTTAGCGTAATGTGGAATATTTGGGGAACAATGGAAAAACTCACCAACACCATGCCCACAGTAAGTTCTCACTACAGAACATTTGTTTTCAGTGGCATGTTTCTCAATGTAGTCACCCAATTCTTGGAAAGTGGTGCCTGGCTTACACATTTTGATGGCTAATTTCAAACATTCTCTTGATGTTTCAGTGGTATTTAAAGCTTCTTTAGAAATGTTATCGCCAACATAATAGGTTTCGTTCAAGTCGGCATGATAACCTTGATAGTATAGAGAAACGTCCAAGTTAACAATGTCACCTTCTTTCAATACAGTTTTGTCGGGCACACCGTGGCAGATAACTTCATTAACAGAGGTACAAAGAGATTTAGGGAAATTGTAGTAGTTCAATGGAGATGGGTAAGCACCTCTCTTGATGGTTTCGTTGTGGACAATTTCGTCTAATTCATCAGTGGTGATACCTGGTCTGACTTCAGCAGCTGCGGCGTCAAGGACCTCTCTACCGAGAATACATGCTTTTCTGATTTTTTTTAGTTGCTCCTTTTTATAAACAGGGATATTATTCAATCTGTCATTCCTTTGTTCAATGAGCGGTAATCCATTGGCAGCCCAATCCGGTTTAGGGATATCTTCAGGGACATATCTCTTTGGAGTCAAAGGATAGGAGGCCTTTAATTTACCAGAATACTTGAATTTGGGGAAAGGATCGTAAGCGCTCTTCGAATCGTCCTTACCATTGTGCAAGGCCTTGTGAGCCTTATAGTTGTTTTCATAACACTCCGTGTCACAAAAAACGGAAACAATACCTTGTTTCAAACAAATAGGACATTTCATCTGGGAGGAGGTCTCCTTACCACATTGCAAACCGGCACAATATATCGTGGCAGGGTGAGAGGCTTGCTCAGAGGCAGTTTCAGTCGTGGTTGCGGTGGTCATCGTACGCTTTTCTTCTTGGTTCCTGTAGCTGGAAAAGACAATAGCGTTCTTAAGATTAATAATAATAATAATAACAATAACAATAATGGCAGCTTTTTCTTTTTAAAAATGAAAAAAAAAAAAAAAACAAAAAAAAAAA
>NC_030971.1:975189-1033978 GCF_001298625.1 Saccharomyces eubayanus
CTCTTGGACCCGTTGACCATTGTTTCGTTCTCCGCGGCAGGCTCCGGGACGTCCCACTTCTCGAGCGAGGACGCCTCGGTGGACATGGTTCTCTGGTTGATCAGCATGGGGGGCAGCGAGTGCGCGGAGGGCAGCGGCGACCTGGTAAACTGCGGAACAATAACACTGGAGTAGTCCCTGATGACCGCGGGCTGCAGCGACGCCTGCGAGGTGCCCGGCGTGCTGGAGGCATAGCCCTGGTCGACGCGCTGTCTGATCCGCATGCCTACGGTCATCAGTTGGTCCTTCTGAAGGTCTTGCTGGTTGTTGCTCTGCTGCTGCTGCTGCTGCTGCTGTTGGAACTGTCTTTTCGGGACGAGGCTGCTAGCCCACTCCAGTTGCGCATCCATCGGTGAGTTGAGCTGTGCTGTATTGTGTTGTGTTGTATTGTTGTGTTGTGCTTTTTCTTTCTTTTTCTCTGTTCCTTGCCTTTTAGCCACTACATAAATAAACAAAAACGCTCGGTCACGCCGTCGGCTGCTACGGCCCGACTGAGCGAGCAGCGGCACCCACACCCCACTGCCAAGCCGGCGCGCGCGCGAACGCTGTGCTCTGTTAACGGCAGGACCTGGCGTCCCCTGCCGTTAGCGGGCGGCTAGCCGCCCACACCGCAATCGCGTGCCCTTGCCCTTAGCGGCTGACTCGCTGACTCGCTAGCATATATAAGAGCGGGCCACGCCCAACGCTGCTGTTGGTCTTCCACGAGTCTCTTCCCTCCACAGCAACACACCACACCGCAATGTCTAACGCCACCCTCTCCTCCAAGCAGACCATCGAATGGGAAAACAAGTACTCCGCCCACAACTACCACCCTTTGCCCGTGGTCTTCCACAAGGCCAAGGGTGCGCACGTGTGGGACCCAGAGGGTAAGCAATACCTGGACTTCCTCAGTGCCTACTCCGCCGTCAACCAGGGTCACTGCCATCCTCACATCATCAAGGCCTTGACCGAGCAAGCGCAAACTTTGACTCTGTCCTCCAGAGCGTTCCACAATGACGTGTACGCAGAATTCGCCAAGTTCGTCACCGAGTTTTTCGGCTTCGAAACCGTTTTGCCCATGAACACCGGTGCAGAGGCCGTCGAGACCGCGTTGAAGCTCGCCAGAAGATGGGGGTACATGAAAAAGAACATTCCTCAGGACAAGGCCATCATCCTTGGTGCAGAGGGTAACTTCCACGGCAGAACTTTCGGTGCCATCAGTTTGAGTACCGACTACGAAGACTCCAAGCTGCACTTCGGGCCCTTCGTGCCCAACGTTGCCAGTGGTCACGCCACCCACCAGATCAGATACGGCCACGCAGAGGACTTCATCCCTATTCTGGAGTCCGCCGAGGGTAAGAACGTCGCCGCCATCATCCTGGAACCAATCCAAGGTGAGGCCGGTATTGTCGTGCCCCCTGCAGACTACTTTCCTCAGGTCGCCGCGTTGTGCCGCAAGCACAACGTGTTGTTGATCATCGACGAGATCCAAACCGGTATCGGCAGAACCGGTGAGTTACTGTGCTACGACCACTACAAGACCGAGGCCAAGCCAGACATCGTTCTGTTGGGTAAGGCCCTTTCCGGTGGTGTGCTACCAGTCTCATGTGTGTTGTCCTCCCACGACATCATGTCCTGTTTCACCCCGGGCTCCCACGGTTCCACCTTCGGCGGTAACCCATTGGCCTCCCGCGTCGCCATTGCCGCTCTCGAGGTCATCCGCGACGAGAAGCTATGCCAAAGAGCCGCCCAACTGGGCGGCTCTTTCATCGCCAAGTTGAAAGCTCTACAAGAAAAGTCTAACGGTGTCATCTCCGAGGTCCGTGGTATGGGTCTGCTCACTGCCATCGTCATCGACCCCTCCAAGACTAACGGCAAGACCGCATGGGACTTGTGTCTGCTCATGAAGGACCACGGCCTCTTGGCCAAGCCCACCCACGATCACATCATCAGACTGGCCCCTCCACTGGTCATCTCCGAAGAAGACTTGCAAACCGGTGTCGAAACCATCGCCAAGTGTATCGATCTGTTATAATAACAATAATATTAATAATAATAATACGCATATACCTTATATTTTATTTATATGTACCTACGTACCTGAAAAATACTGCTTTTTTTTAGCCGCTTCCTCGCATTATATCTCCACCGCGCCCTCGCCGTCCTCGTCGTTGGGCGTGCTGATCAAGGTCACCGTGTCCCCCCTGACAAACACCATCTCGCACCGTCTTTCAGACTCGCTCAGTTCGTCGTTGTTCAATTGGTATATCGTCTCTACTGCGTCGCTCAGCACGATGTTGCAGTGCGAGTCGAACGCCTGCAGCGTCCCCACCAGCGTCCGGGCCCCGCGCAGCTTGATGTACACCCGCTCGTCGAGGTTCAGTTTCAATAGGTCCAAGGGCGTCTCCATTCTTCGTTGTCTGTGCTTTGTCCTGCCTTCGTTCCACCTTGGTGTGCAGGAGACCACTCGTCCCAATCTTGTTTGACTTTCTTGCTTTTTCTCTCTTTCTCCTTCGCTCGTCACGTCACGTCTCACGGCGCCGACAAACCTGTTTGAACCTGTCAAAAACACCAACAGGAACAGTAACAGGCTTCAAATACCAGCTCGGGACCACCTTTGGCAGCGGCCACACACATACACACACACACACAAGCTCGAACCGACATGTGGAAGAGATCGTTCCATTCGCAAGGCGGGCCCCTCCGTGCCAGAACGAGATTCACCAAGCCCAAGCCCAAGCAGCCTGTGCTGCCTCGCGACAAAATAAGACCGCCCACTCAATTGACCCATCATTCCCGCAGCCTGCAGATCACAGAGCCGATTCCGCCAACCGCCTCTAACCTGCACTGCCCCGACGACCATCCGCTCTGGCAGTTCTTCTCCAACAGGAAGTTCATCAGGACCACCGACGACTTGCCGCCCGCCGGCCACGTCAGGCCCTGGTCCATCCCTGAGCTGAGACACAAGTCCTTCAACGACCTGCACTCCCTCTGGTACAACTGCCTCAGGGAGCAGAACGTGCTTGCCCGCGAGAACCACCTCTTGAAGAACGTCGTCGGCTCCTCGCACGACGAGTTCAACGAGCTCTCGCAGTCCATCAGAACCACTATGTGGCAGATCAGACACGTCCTCAACGAAAGAGAACTGGCCCACTCCGCCTCTCGGGCCTTCTTCCAGGACGAATCGCAAAGACAAAAGTTTCTGGACACCCTAACCAACGACCACTTTCTGAATAAGGACGTCCCGGACGACGAGGTCGCCGCCATGCTCACACGCTTCCAGCTCGCCGTGTTCGGGATCTCAGAGACCATCCAGGACAACACCGTCGACACCACCTTTATTGAAGGAATCAAGTTCCTCGCGAACCTCAAACTGCGCCGGTTCAAGGACTCGGAAGACCTGATATCGGAGCTGTCTCAGGACCCCATCACAGACGTGGGCGAGTCCTTCGTCTTGTTCACCTCCGATTTCGAACAGCGTGCTGTCCACGAAGCATGTGTCGCCATCAAGGACCTGAGACAGTCCCCGGAAAACAAAGTCCCCAAACTGAATGAACTATCCACCGTTAGAAAATACTTGAAACAATTAATTCGTGCAAATTCCATGGAACAAGCTACTGCATGATCCCGGGCGGCCTCCCCTCCCCTGTAAATACACACACCCCATATTTATATATATGTAGATATAGATATATATATATAATATATATTCAGAAACTTGTCACGTTATGGAAGATCTCCCTGGCAATACCGCCAACACTACTCTTGCTACCGCTTTGTGCCTCCAATGCATACTTATCCCTCACCAAGTCACGTGCGCTCAACTCTAGCTCCAACGTGCTCCATTGTGACGTGACAATCTCCACTTCCTCCAGAGGGCAAATCTCCAGCAGCTTGCCCAAGATGCCCATTTGCAAAATGATTATCTCCGTGGGGATCTCGTTGTCCACCCAATTTGGATCGATAAACTTCCCCATTTGGTACAGCGTCAACCAGTGCTCTTCGCCCAGCGCTTTCATCATCTGTTGCCCACGTTCACGACACAGTTCAAACACTCGCTCGCCCATTTCGTATGCTACGTCAAAATCCAGATTGACAAGCGCATAGTCAATATGCAGTATCATCAAATCCACTTCTATCTTCACCGTTTGGCCCTCGTCACTAATAGACAAACTGTCGTAGATCCCGGAAAGCAAGCCCCTCGTGGTGGGCAGATCCTTATACAGGCGAGGGTTCAATTCCAATAGGTTGGAAATTATGTCCAGGGGACAATCTTTATACTCCAAAATATTGCTTGGTTTGAATGCTGCATCTCTTGTGCCGCCATGCGTTTTGTTTAAATTTATGGAGTAGTGTGATAGCTTGTCTGCCAGTTCGAGTAATACTTCCATCCTTGTTAGATTCGCCCCCGCCTGTTGCACCATGTGCCTTTGGATTATTTGCAATGTTTGTGAAGATTTCTTCATCTCTGGTTCTTTGCGTAGCCCATTCGAGGCATTATTGAAAAAATGCCAGAAGAACTTCACTAGAAGTTTGTACAAGTGCGCATTTTCATCGTAGTCGAACTTTGTTATGACCATTTCAATGTAGTTAAACTCATTCATTTGTAAGAAAATTTCCACTATACTGTATATTTTGTCATCCATGCTAATCCTAGTAAATATTTTATCATTGCTTTCAGCTTTCAAAACCGTTTCGTACATGGATTGTAAGAAACTGGGAATCTCACTGGATTTATCAAATTCTTCATGGCATAATGAGGTAAAATGAGCCAATTGGGCCGATTCTTCTTCTTGTGTTATGGCAAAGATTTCCTGGAAGGAATACTTGGTGGAGCAATTGGTAAAAAATTCCATAAACTGTTTCATTTCTAAAACCGTAACGTTTTTCTCGTCTTCTATTGCAATATCATCCGGGAATATCCTCAGTAGATCCCGTAACTCGTTAAGCTTGTGGAGTAAGTTGGATAAATTGAATAAATTTTCACTGTTGTTGAATAATATATCCACCATCTTACTTTGTAAATTTCTCATCGCCTCACTGTTACCTTTCAATCGCTCTTCAAGATTAAAATATGTTTTCAAAAACAGTTTATAATTGGTATCGGACTTTAACGAGAATTGCTGTTTATTTAAAAATTCACTGATAAAAGTTTCCCATTTCTTCCCGTAGAACAAAGTTGGAATCAATTCATGCTCAATGATTTCGGTCATCTTGTTATCACCTTGTACACTTTCGATGCCTTCAAAGATTAAATTGAATAGGTCGTTATCATGCATTTCATTCCATTCGTTGATTTTGAATATAACGTGTAGTCGTTTATCAAGGTGGTCTAATGGTTTAATTACACCATCAACCCATTCAGTAAACTTTGAAGATAACACTCCTGGATCCGTGGTTTCCCACAACTCAGAATAGTATAACGGTGCTTCGGGAAGCATTTCATTACAGATCATGATTCTCTCCCTCAACCAATCTTCAAAATCTTCTAAGGGTTTGCTGTTGAGTTTATTGATTACAAACTCTTTCAATTCGCGATATCTAGCTGATATGGTAGCGTTGTCCATTTCAATCAATGGAATTAAACGACTATCCCCTTCCAATAATTTTATTATCACATCTTCGCTAGATACCTCAGCCTCTTCTGCGTTTCTCTCCACCAGTTCTTGTTTACATAGAAACGAAAGGTGTTTAGGATCATCCAATTCTGGCCACAACACGCAAATGATCTGCAGGTACTCCGATTTTGAACCCAACCTGGCAGCCAATTTCCTGATGTTATGCGAATCGGCTTTCGACGCAAAAACACATGCCAGTAAATACAATTGCTCTTCCAGCATTACCTTTCTTATTCAAGTGCTAAGTCACACTAACTCGATCCAGTTCTTGTCTATTGCCGACAGCTTTTTTTCCAGTTTTTTTGTTGATCTTACCTCTTCCTTGCAAGTATAAGTAAAATCCAGTTTTTTACATGGCAATAACAAAAATTCCAACAATTCGCATAGGCAAAACGTCAATCCGTTCAGCCATAGGAGAAAAAAAGACTGCTCATGTTGCTATTTATGTTCTTAAAAATGATTTAAAATGATACAAATATTGTATACAGTAGTATAGTGATAGAATTATCTTTTTGACGAGGTTAATGACATCATAGAATAGAGAGTTATTAAAGAGACTAAAAATTTTAAAATAAAAAAAAAAAATAAAAAAAAGATATGCATCACTCCTTTTTTCTTTTCTTTTCTTTTCTTTTATATTTTTATTGGATCTTTTACACAGTTTCCAAGACTTCGTCCTTGAAACCGGTAACCTTCTTACCCTTTTCTTCACCAGAACCTTCACCGTGCAAAGCCATCAAAGCACCAACATCGAACTTTGGTTGTTTCAACAACTTGACCTTTCTAACGTGAATGTTTTGTAGAGGGAAGATTTCCTTGGTAGCATTTTCAATTTCCTTGTTGATAACTTCTGGAATCAACTTGGAGGTCAATTGGGCCAAAGTAGAACCTTGAACTTCCTTGGTCAAAATTTCAGAAATAACCTTTCTGATAGATCTGATGTGGGAAGATTGAGCGTAAGAGTGTCTCTTAACTTGGTTAGCTTGCTTTCTGGTGAAGGCAATAGCAAAGATTCTCAAAACGTAATCATCGGAAGTCTTAACAGTAACGTTAGCTTCGATCAAAGTTTGCCATTTTCTGACCATAGATCTCAATTTATCAGTGGTGAAATCCATACCGTGGAAGTTGGTCAACAGATTCTTACCTTGAACTTCGTCAACTCTTAATTTGATCTTTCTGAAAGAGTGGTCTTCAGAACCTTGCAAGTCAGCCAAACAAACTTCGACAACTCTACCTTTTAAGGCATCGGAAGCACTCTTCAAACCAGTGGACTTGTTAACTAAAGTCTTACCAACATTTCTGTTTTCAAAAGTGGATGGAGCTTTAATATCGAACCATTCCTTTCTGGTAAATGGGTCAACGACTCTCTTCTTTTGACCTTTCTTACCCTTGGATAGTCTCTTATTCTTTCCGACAGCCATGATTAAACGATTGGTTATTCGTGTGCTTGCTTTGTTTTCTTAATATAAAAGTTGACAACGTAAACACCTTCTTTTGATAATATAACAGTCGTAATATTCAATCGTTTTGGGTATATTATTACGTCTAACAAGAGAGTCTTGGAATTTCCAAGCAGATGGCCGACGCGAAGGGATTCGGAAACTAGGGAAAAAGGAAATCATTCCGCAAAAAAAATTACGAGTTGTGTAGGAGAGGACTGGGTTTTGTTTCCTCTGGGTGTGGGTGCAAAATAAAATACAGTCCTCTACTCTCTGGTGCTTAAAGAAATAAATTGGTTAGCGTATAGATTTACACCTCTGAAGCGTACAGAAGAAGTTTCATACATACGTACACACACTAGCACAGTTATGGGGGCCGGATGAGTTTATCAAGCGTTTTCCGCCGATCACACATGGTCCATATTCTTGAACGCCTCGTCCATCCAAAATGCGTAATTTATTTCTAGATGAGGGAGCTTTAACTCCACCATAATATTTGCGTGTGACTCTTTCGGTAGCAACGCAACTAGCTTTTCTTTTATTAGTTCATTGATCACGCTTATCCAGGAGAATTGCTTGAGTTTCTCTATGGTTATCTGGGGCTCCCAGACACCGCAAATCACCTCTTTAATAACTCTGGAGGCTTTGTAACCTGAGTTATCCTGTAACATCTGTGTCATCTTGGTCAAGAGGAAATCCAGCCCAAGTGTATGGCTACTGGTGCCCTCCGTTTCACATGCCAGTGTATACAGTAATATCCTCGCCAATAGGGACATCCCCGTAATTCTCTTGGATACTATGTCATCTTTGAACATGCTAATAGCCTCTGAAAAATAACGTGGTAATATCTCCTGAAATAATACAGGTTTGCCCTTTTGTAAACCACCTCTTGCGACAAAGTCCTTTTTAGAGATTTCCACAGCCATGTCACATATCTTGAAAGCTTTCCCAGTGGTATCACTCATATTCGCTATATTTTTCGCAATAAGTTCTATGATTCTGGTGTTGATGATATGATCTATCGCTGATACGTTTTTAGGTAACTTTTGTTTCTCCCCTTCGGAAATATCATTATAAAGAGCGATTTCCTTTTTGCCATTCACTCTTATATAAAATGGCTTCAATAAGGACTGGAGATGCTTTACGATCATTCGTTGCAAATCGTCTTTTGTTATCTTGTTGAGTGTAATTGTAGTAAAATATGATTGAAATGCGGGTGTCTCGTTCATTTGCCTCTTCATCGCCTCATTACCCCTACCAACGCCAATGATGGATAGTTTAGAGTTCTCTGAAGAAATCCACTTCTCGAAGTATTCCGAAGTCTCCTTACTTAATATGTTGTCGAAATTTTGTATTAATATCAAAGTCTTTCTCTTTTTTGCCTTTGGAACGCTTGTGAAATAGAAATTCAGAGCTTCTAGTGATATGTCACCAGAAAGCGCATCTTTGGATATAGCAGTCCATATTTTCTCGAAAAATCTTTTATTGTCATTGTATTCCAGCGCATCGATGTAAATGTAATCGAAAATGGGCAGTTCGTTTTGCTTCGAAGAGGTGACCAACTCCTCCATCACCTCTTTGACAAGTACAGATTTCGTGGACTCGTCTTCATCAACTATATAAAATAGCTTGTTTTGGGAAGACGTTAAACTTTCATATATTGGAAGGAATACTTTAATAAAATCCTCAATTTGTGAATTTAGTGGTTCCCTCTTTTGTAATGAATCTCTGATCAACTCCTTCAAATCACTCTTACGATCGAGTTTAGACAAAATAGTATCTTTTTGGGGTGTATGATTTGTTCTTCTGAACTTATTTTCAAGTTCTGCAACGTCCAGGATTGATTGTGTTTCTCTAACCTTTTTCAACTGAGAAAGATCCATGATTTGGTTGGAAGGAGTAAACCGGTCCAGAATTGTCTGATACTTTTTCTTTAACTCTGCCAAAGCAGCAAAATCAATCACCTTTGCTCTATCTTTTGTATGTAACGGTTGAATACCCTTGCCTTTGGTACTACCCTCAGTTGCGTTAGTTTTCTCATTCGTCTTTTTTCCTGCCTTAGAAGATATTATTGTGACATTTTGTTCGAGAATATCTCGGGTCTTGAGAGATTCATCTTCTCCAGTTAGTCGGCTTCTGGAATTTTCAATCTCATCATTTTGGGAAAGTTCTTGAGTTTCTGCTATGTGAATTTTCCGAGACTTTCTGTTCATGTTGCCATCATAAGCCCCACGTCTTTTTTTTATTAAGGATATCGCCTCACCTGAACTTTCAGAAGTAGATTCATCGATTTCCTCTTCAATTTCGCTGTCTCCATCCACTTTCATTGAATTATCTGCGTCTACAAAATCCTCATGGCGGTCATYATCTTCTTCTTCAACTCCATTTCCTGCCGTTGATCTCGGTTTAACTGAAGCTAGCGCCTGTGCTTGCTGAATCTCACTATTTAGGTCTTGTGGGTCTTCGTTTTCAGACTCTTGCTCTGATGAATATATTGGTATTTCCTCCGAGAACACTAATTCTTTTGAAATAGGTCTCCTTTGTACAATTCTCGCAGCATCTTCACGTGGCCGTGGGGTTGCAGGAGATCCCGAAGAAGACTTGAAATGAATGGAGTTATTTTTTAAAGGAAGTGTGCCATTTGGTGTTGAGATTTTTCGATTGAATGGCAAACTGACTTTTCCTAAGCTATAATTTGGGGGGATCTCTACTTTAATTTCCTTCATTGGAGATTTTTTTGTTAGTCTTTGTTGTCTCTTTGCTGAGTTTTCAGGTGCTGAGTTTTCAGGTGCTGAGTTTTCAGGTGCTGAGTTTTCAGGTGCCGAGTTTTCAGGTGCTGTCTTATGCAGTACCTGTTTGCTTATCTTATTAACCGCTGCTGGGACAGATATTCTTTTTAGATATTCGTCAGATTGTTTAGGCTCCATTTCTTTGACTCTCCTGATAATCTGGAAAATATCAATTGGAACAAACCTTTCCGCTGTAGGTTCGCACGCATAGCGCACTAAGAAATCTTTATCCTCTACTTTTCTGGTCGTATTATCATCCCATTTAGAAACTGGAAGTATCTGTCCAACTCCAATGAAATCCTTAAGCCAAACTTCTGATAGTTCAGCCGTCAAATATAATTCGCTCTTATTCACTTCTTTAAGAAATTTATCGTTGTAAAACTCCATCGTTTGGTTTTCCTTAATCAAATCTGGTGTAAATTGTTCATAATACAATTTCGGTTTCAGTTCRAACCATCTTAGGTATGAGAAGACCCAAATCTCCACGAGATTATTTAATGTGTTAAGTCTAATCTCATGGATCAAGTAGACAGAATACGTCTCGGTGATACTATCGTTGAATATCACACTCTCTCCTTTCCCAAAGCTCAGGCCATCGGAAATTCTTTGTAAATACACATTTTCTACACCTCTCTTTCTTGATCTTCTTCTATTGTTTTCCTCGATGATCCTCCCCTTATCATCTTTAATGATAACTTGCCATCCCTCCAAGTCCTTTAGAGTTTCAGCCATTTTAGCCAACTATGCCTATCAATTACTATAACAGATCCGAGAGTATATGTCGATATTCACAATAAAAGCGCTGTCTCTGGATCTCTTTTCCCTCCAGTTTGTTTATTTTAGCTTTTTTAAAAAATATAGCGTTTTCGCGGTTGTATTACTGATGCGATGAAAATTTATAGTTATATCTTTATTTAGATTCCTGATATCGATAGCGTTGAAGTACCCATCCATCCCTCCGCGAGCAAAGATACATAAAAAAGTATTCCGGACTTGCTATTTATTCCCTTTCATAAACTAGCTTCCCATTTTTATTTGCTTTTATCGTGCTGTGTACCACTCATCGAGGAAACCCTTGCATATCTGATGAATTTATGATAAACGCAGATGTCAAGAATACGAGATATAATAGCCAGACCGTTTCAAAACCTCACTGCTCTTGAAAAAGTGGTACAATGGTTACGACTGGGTACAACGTTGCTTATAATATCGTTCGGGTTGGCACTAACAGTTGGGCCCCTTTCTTCGCCTAGGACATTATACATGTCGCGACTGGATACTTATTCTGCTGATATCACAACGGGCTTATTTACCGTGTTGAAAGAGTCCATGGAAAAATCAACATCTACAGAGGCAAATAATGGCGTGGGCCTAACGACATCCGAACTATACATCCTAACTGCGTACACAGAGAGCCAGATCAAGAATGTCCCTCAATATATCACAGTTTCACTTTATGGGAGATGTGATTCTTCGTATTCTATGGTGGAAGCGTTTGATTCACAAGGAAATATGTATAGTGAAAAGAATTCATCTACCAAGAGCACTTGCATTAAAGCAGGAACAAACTATCTTTTTGACTATCGTGAAGTTTTACAAAACTTGGGTCTAGATATTGTTTTAGATTACGCCTATAATAAAGTGAGCTCGCAACAGGCTGAAACTTCTGCGTATACGAGCTATATGAAGGGATTAAAAAACAAGAAGGCCAATGTGCTACATTTACTTTATGCTGTCATTAGTTTCCAAGTGTGTATGCTATTTTTTATGATATGGTACTACTATATCAAGGGAAGGTTTTTGAACGCGCTGAAAGAAAGGGCACTGGTTCATCTTAATTCCTTGCTTTCACTGGTCGTTTTCATTGGTGGATTGACAAGTACAATAAGTCTTGCCTGGATAAACTATACCATCCAATCTAGAATCAACTCCGAATTAGAGGCCTTTGGGTTTTCCTACCATCTGGGAGTCACATGGTTTGCTCTCCTGTGGTGCTTCGCAGGTTTAATTTCCGTATCATGCTTAGCATGGTCTGGCTTAGAATGGTGTATTTCCGATAATGGCATGGCCTATGGAGGTGGAATAGATGACAAATTTTTGGGCTACCAAGCCGGAGTATTCACCAATGCGGATACAGACGAAGATTTAGCTTACGGTCAACGTAACCCACAACGACAGTCTACTTCAGGTGAAGCTGAACTGATGAGAAATAGCGATACCATGCCAACGATAAGCAAGACAGCCAACAGTGGTGTAAACAGGTCGGACGACCTTAACTGCAATTCAGATAATCAAGAAGGCACAGCGGATATAGGCGATAATGATGGGAAGAGTCCATTTGCTAGTAGAGAGGAATTCGAATTGCAGGACATAAGATTCCGTTCCAGTAGCGATAGTGAAGAGAGTGTGCAAAGGATTATCAAACCTTCATCTGCATTACAGTTTTAAATTCTTTAACTCTTTTCCGAACATGTGTAAATACATTCGCCAATTTTCTAGTTATATAATGATAGTAATAATACAAAATGCATCTACAAATTTTTCACTTTTTTACTTTTCTTTCAAAAGGGAAAAGCGCTCAGAAAATAACCAATATGAAACTAAACATCATTTAACGGAAAACTCAAAAGGAGTATACTAACAGTGGATCAAGACAACCATGAACGACTCTACAGAACCCCCCAACGTACAACCAGATAATATTAACAACCAGGATACTGCTTTACCAAAGGCAACCTCACCAGAAAACCCGAGCCTAAATAACAAAGTGCCAAGCCTTTTCAAATTAGCCGCCCAATGGCAAATAAATAATCCGCAGGAAAACATTCAAAACCATATCATGGAGAATGAAGTGCTTCAGAGAATCAACGAGATTACCAGTTTGATAAGAGAATCCTATAAAGACCTTTCCAACCAAGACGGAATGATGTCCAAGGAACCCCAAGAAAAGTTGGATTGGGACCTCTTTTGTACCGTTCCTGTGAATATTATCGAGCAGTATACAAAGGATATGGACGATATTTTCGGGAAAATGGAAAAGTTGTCCAAAGTACGTATAACCAAACAGACAAACAATACTCAACAATGTTCTTTTTTACTAATAACAATTTCATGCCTATTTTCGTAACAGCAACAACGCCTATGGTGCGAATCTGCCTTCCAAATAGACGTGGAGAGATGTGGAGACTCCATTCTCAATGCCGAGACGTGGATGAAAAAGAAAGAGCGCCACCTGGAATACAAACACATTGAAATGGAAAGGTCTGCAAATGAAATCAAGGAAACCATTCAACGGTTAACTGATGACAAATGAGCAGTTACGATATTCGCTCTATTACACGCCTCTCTCAATTTACATATTTGCTGTTTCCTCCACTTCTATTCTTTAAAAATTTTGCACGCTTAACCCTTTGATATTTTTTTTGTAATGTTCTTTGTTTGCGTCGCCTAATGTTGTTAGCGCCACTTCTTGCAAGGGAGAATTTTGTCCAGGGATACTAAAACCGGGGACGCCACTTGCATATAGGTAGGTGCACAGTATAAACAAAAAAATGCAAAACAAAGAAAGAAATACATTTTCCCTTTCGCCAGCTTTTATCGGTAAGAAATAAAAGTACTGAATCTGACAAACAACTCGCAGTAATGACAATTGAAGGGTCTATAGTTCGAGAACTAACGACGTTGCTTGTACCCTCTAATCCGATTGCGCATGTTGTCGACCTATTTCAAGAGGAATTGTTATCACGACTACAAACGAGTGAAACTTCAATGCTGCCACAATGCCTGGTCCCGGATGAGCGATCACGATGGGATCCCAAGGACAGGATCTTGGCGATTGATTTTGGGGGAACAAGGTTGAAATTTGCAATAATCTCGCTGCCCCAAATTGTTATTGAATTCAACGATGCCTTTGAACTTACCTATAACGTCGTAGATTCGATGTTCTTTAATGAAATTATCTATAAAATATGTACCAAATTGGCTGAAAATGGTTATATAAAAAGCAAAAATGAAACTTCTGAGGCGACTAAATTTTTTGTTTCCGTGACATTCAGTTTCCCTTTAAATTCAAAAGGCCAAGTAGTCGCTATGGGGAAGGGTTTTGTAATGACTCATGACCTCCAAGCGTTAACCGTGAAAGAAGTGATTCAGTTGTCCTTTCAACAAATAATATCAGAGAATATTGATGAGTTTTTTTGTGTAATAAAAGTGTGTGATGTAATAAACGACTCGATTGCAGTTTCATTAACGAGCAAATTTATATGTGAGCATGATTCAATCTCACTAATAGTAGGGACAGGTACAAACGCATCTTTCGAAGTACCCTACGGGTACTTACCGCCTTGTAAGAGAGACTCTTTAAGAGAAACGCTGCCACCAAACTACATCAAAGAAACTTTGAATTTTAAACATGTTCTGGTGAACTCAGAGATTGGTTTCATCGGTAAAGATGTCATTGCATTGCAACCGTTCGACATTCACGGGGCGATCTCGTATGAAATGCCTTTAGAATGTATCACTTCTGGCAAGTGGCTTCCATTATCGTTGAAGAACATTCTATTACAGTACAATTTAATACCGAAAAATTTTCCGAGAATGTTCGATGGTGAATTGGTGTGTCAGTTGACAGAAAGCTCTACCAACAATTGGTTCAATAACCAGCATTATCCTTTGATTTGTCAAATCGCGCGCCTTTTGGTCAAAAGGGCTGCATTTTACATTGCTGCTATTATACAGGCTATTGATATCATCACAGGCTGCAGAAACTATAACTTCATTCACGTAGGCTATGTCGGATCGTTCCTTCAGCATTCGAGGTTTTATCAAGAGCAAATAAAGTATTATTCCGACATTAATGTTGAGCTCCAATTTTTAAATCATAGTAATCTACTAGGAGCTGCCATTGCCACCTACTTGAACAAGTCAGATAAGCAAGTTTGAAACTTCTATTCCATTCGTCTTACTATTGCTCCCAAATTTAGTCTTAATCATTCCTTGAAATTTCGCGGTTCTGCTTTTTAAAAAAATGAACCATTGGGCTATTTCTGTATACTTGTAAAAATACTTTCATCTTGATTATTATACTGTTCTTGACCCTTCGCTTATTGCCTTTATCACGAAATTTTTCTGTTTTACTTAATTATATTTATATAGTCACATATGAATCTGATTATTAAAAAAAAATAAAAAAGATGAACCAAACCATATAGATACTTTTTTTTTTCTTTACCTGAAAAAGGAAGTGCAATAAAAAAGCTCTTAATAGACTGAAATATAATTGTTAATTCTTTCTCTTTGGTTTTGAGCAATACATTCCGCGATCCAAGTGATGTTTCTAACTTCTTGTTCTTTGGATTTCATCCAGGCCCAAACGGTACTGATGGCAAACTGTTGAGTGAATGCGTCTCTACATAATTCCATTTCTAATTGGTAGAAATGATCTTCCAAGTTACCGGCTTCCAAAAACCCCCTATACTCGTAAACGTTACCCAAAGCAGCTCTAACCCCTTCAAAATCTTGAGCTTGTGCCAAATGGAATGTAGCAAGAGGGTATAGTTTACCAATGTTAGGCAATAAGTCACGCTTCAAATCAGGATCAATATCTGAACTTTGCAAAGAGTTAAGAGCAATATTGATACTTCTTCTATCGGCTTCGAAACCTAGTAGGACTTGCATAGATTCTTTAGCAGGCTCTGGGATCTTTTCAGTGACAAAATTGTAGAAATCTTCCAAATATGCCTTGTACAGTTTATTTCTGATAACTTCAATGTTCATGTCATCTAATTCCTCAGCAGTATCAAAACAGTTTTTGAAATAAGGAGCTAATGGAGTATCCACCAACACGGTTTCATATAGGGATTCAAGATCGGTTGCAACACTCAAAGTGGGCAAAGTATCAAACCACCCTAATGGATGACAACGTTGTAAAATCTCACCCTTATCACGGTCGTGAATAGTACCGGTGATCATTAAAGCCACGTTGTCGATCATGTAACCGTAAGTGATGTAGTCCATGAACTTCTTCGTGGGCCCACTAGATTGGTCTCTTATGTAGTTGAATTCCTGGTACAACTTGCTGGATGCGTATTCTTGAATTAACGTCGTAGTCAAAGACTCTGAAGAGACGGAGGAAAGAAAATTACCATAATCAGTCGACGATAATTGTAATTTTAGATCTTCCAACGTGTCACATTGTGTTAAGTTAATGTATTGATTATTAGATAACAACCCATTTCTGTAGCCTCTCACTACAGCTTCAATAAACCCATTATCAATATTGAAATATACGCCTTCCATCTTTGCAAGACTTTAACAATACGTTCCCGATGCTATGCTCTTTTGTTGGGCCTTTGCGTTATTTATATAATCCTTAAAGGGTTAAGAAGTTGACTGTTTCTTATGTTTTTGCAGTATCGAGGCAACCTTAGTTTTCACGTCACTTTATACGCTGCTATCAGTACACAATAGCTGCCCAGAAACTCACCTAGCCGCATAAAGCACAAGAATCAAATAGCTCTGTGACCGTCCAAGAGAGTACATAGCTACAAACTTTGCCTTCTGGGAAGGTCAGTTACGTTTGTACTTTTCATGCCGCTCTACGCACAGGCATGGAAGGCATCAACAAGAATAAAGACCCAGAATTTACCTTAGCCTTGCTACTCATATAGACATGTCAATAATGCGTTACTTCGCAAACTAAAACCTCTCTCACACTGTGTACATATTCTTGTTTTCTTCGTTTCTCTCAGAATAAACAGGCTGATAGATGCCCACCTGCACACGAAGAGCCAAGACAGCCTACCACCCGTACACCATAGAAGCTTTGGGTGTGTATATTTTTTAACTTTAGCGCTCTAAACTTTTCGATGTGCGCGGGAGAAAAAATGCGTTCTGCCAGTTTGGTGACGGGTCCCTTCCAGGCAGATGCCACTGGGAAGGGGTGTGCTAACTGTCGTTTCTTTAGGAAGATGGCAAGTACGGGCAGTGTCTGGTTGCTGTGCTTACCTGCCTAGGCTGACCTCCTACGCAGAGCGTCCTCTTTGGAACTGTTCGCAACGGAACAAGCGCCTGGGGGAGAATCAACCTCTCTGTGGGCCTAGTACTCGTTTCTTGCAGATTGTGTAGAGAGTTCCAATGCTGTGGGAGTAAGGCTCTGCAATATGGCGATTGATCAAAAGTGTATAGTCGCATTTCAAGCTAAATTTCAGTAAGTTCATATCCTTTCTTGAACTGGAAAAGAAGCAAATATATTCAACGAAATGACTGCCCAACAAGTATGTGTATAGATGAAGAAGCTTAACGGCTAATATGGATATGGTGATGACGTTTTTACTGTTTCAATTCGTGCCTTTGAGATAAAATTACTTAAGGAGACTACAATGGTGTTATAGAACAAACTGTTCTGTATAGTGAACATTATGAATGATTTAGAATTCCCAGAAGTGGAGATACTAAGGAAAAAAGTAAGACAAAAAAGGAAGGATGTTGAAAGATATGAGCATTATCCAAACGTACTGTTTAATAGGAAAAGGCCGAACACAACGTTAAGCGTTGTGTTGAACCCATATAATTGAAAGCAAACATGAACTTTAGAAACCGAAAAAATCAAATGAACAAATTACTAACAATTACATGAACTGTATCATGATGTTTTATTTCTAGGCCCCAAAGTGGTATCCTTCCGAAGACGTTGCTATCCCAAAGAGAACTAGAAAGACTGCTCGTCCACAAAAGTTACGTGCTTCTTTGGTTCCAGGTACCGTCTTGATTTTATTAGCTGGTCGTTTCAGAGGTAAGAGAGTTGTTTACTTAAAGCATCTAGAAGACAACACCCTATTAATCACCGGTCCATTCAAGGTCAACGGTGTCCCATTAAGAAGAGTCAATGCTCGTTATGTCATTGCCACTTCTACCAAGGTTTCCGTTGAAGGTGTTAACGTTGAAAAGTTCAACGTCGAATACTTCGCCAAGGAAAAATTGACCAAGAAGGAAAAGAAGGAAGCTAACTTGTTCCCAGAACAACAAAAGAAGGAAATCAAGACTGAACGTGTTGAAGACCAAAAGGTTGTTGACAAAGCTTTATTGGCCGAATTCAAGAAGACCCCATTGTTGAAGCAATATTTGTCTGCCTCTTTCTCTTTGAAGAACGGTGACAAACCACACTTATTGAAATTCTAAGAAATTGGACAGAAAAATTATAAATGAATTAAAATAACAGAATTTTGAAAAAAGGAGATGTGATATAGAATCATTGATCATAAAAAAACAGTTCAACAATAAAGGAAAGGTAAAAGGCATTTAATGGATATGTAATCGAAGTTTAACCCTCTACTAAGCCATTTGCCTTACTAACTCTTTATTTTTTGGTTTTCTATATCCTTCTTTTTGTACATCTATATAATTTTTTTTTTTCACTCTTACATAGCAAAATACAAAAAATCATAAATATTAATATCCAAAGGTTCAAAACGGCCCGTTGTATCGGTATAATGGCCATGATTGATTGTTTGGATTATTTACGCTAGTACGGGATATTCTAATAGTTTCGATTGATGTCGAAGCCGCTTGTCTCGAAACAACGTTTAGCATAGTGAGGAGCAGAGGAAAAAAACCGGTCTTAGTACAAATAAAGCTATATCAAGTTCCATTACAGATTTTGATATCGCGTCTTCCGTTTATTTCAATTTCTTTTCACGATTATGATGGGCGCTCAAGGTTTCCATATCGTTATTTCTGTAAATGCGATGAGTAAATATGCGACGTAGTTAGCGCATAGTTGATGCTATTTTCCTAGCCACCACACCCCACATTATAAGCCTACAACGCCCACTGGCCATACTGCTTCATTGTCTAAACATGAAGGTCGGTATTACCAAGCGTGGTTTCGACAAGGCAAATAAGAACGAAGGCATCATCATGACTTGTTGCCTTTAGTAGCAAAAAGGCCAACGACATTGCAAGGGCTACATTCGATCACATTTRTCTACCTCATACCTGTGGCAAATAAAGAATGGTGATTTTGTCTAGCAAAATCACAATAGTCTTATTCAAGCTTACCGGGATCTTTCCTGTCACATTGCCTATATAACCACACCAACTTTTCTGATATTGTCTTAGATGCCCTATGTGGATTTTTACCTCATCCCGAGAGTGAAAAATTTTACCTGGCACATTTGAAAAAGACAAGGGCATTGAAAATTTTACTTTACCAAAAGAGATACTTTTAGATAAAACAATTGGCAAGTAACGATAGAAACAACAAAAAAACACCCTTTAAAATGTCTGATATGCTCCCATTGGCTACATACAGCCTGAATGTTGAACCATACACCCCAACCCCGGCTCTAAACTTTGAAATGCCGGTTACCGTTAGAATTACAATGGCCGCCATCGACCCTGAACCTTTTGACGACGACAAGAAACCATCTACTTTAAGAATTATCAAGAGAAATCCTGAGCTTTCTGAGCATGAACATGGTGAGGGATGCAACCACGATCACGGCCATGACGATGAAGAAGATGAAAGTGACAGCGAAGAAGAAGTACCAAAGAAAGCCGTCAAAGCAAAGAAAGGTAAGAAGGCTGAGCAAAGCGAGTCCGAAGAAGAATCCGAAGAAGATTCTGAAGACGAAAGTGAAATGGACAACGAGTTCGAAGAGTGCGTTCTTCTAACTTTATCTCCAAAAGGTCAATATCAACAAGCTTTGGATATTACCATTGCTCCAGAGGAAGATGTTCAATTTGTCGTTACCGGTTCGTACACTATCTCTTTGACTGGTAACTACGTTAAACATCCATTCGATACACCTTTAGAAGACAACTCTTCTGATTCCGATGACGACGAAGAGGACTACTACAGTGAAGAAGAATCCTCAAATGGAGAGGAAGAAAAAGACGACGAAGAGTTGAGTTCTGGTGACGATGAACTTGATGATTTGGTAGATGCTAGTGACATCGAAAGCCGTCTCGAGGAGTTAGTTGAAAAGGACGAAAAAAAGAAAAACAATAAAAAGGATATCAAGAGAAAACACGAAGAAGAAGAAGAAGAATCTGCTAAACCTGTTGAAAAGAAGCAAACAACAAAGAAAGCCAAAAAGGCCGAATCCAAGAAAGAATCTGAAGAAGGCAAGCAAAAGCCAAAGACAAACCTTTTAGAAGGCGGTATTATCATCGAAGACCGTGTCACAGGTAAGGGTCCACATGCCAAGAAAAGTACCAGAGTTGGAATGAGATATGTTGGTAAGTTGAAAAACGGTAAGGTTTTTGACAAGAACACAAAGGGCAAACCATTTGTTTTCAAATTGGGTCATGGCGAAGTCATCAAAGGATGGGATATCGGTGTCGCTGGTATGGCTGTCGGTGGTGAGCGTAGAATTGTCATTCCAGCCGCATATGCCTATGGTACACAAGCTTTGCCAGGCATCCCAGCTAACTCTGAATTAACATTTGACGTTAAGTTGGTGTCCATGAAATAGGGACTCTAATGCATATTCATTGATATAAGTATATATACAAGTGTATACCGCTATCTCTACTGCTATTATTAATATTATTTCTTTAATTTACTTGCTGACATTTTTTCATTCTACGAGTGATTTATTTTTGCGGTTGCTTGGCGACAATAGCCGCCCAACTACTTAAATATTCGATTAGCTTACCATCAGCCACGTTTCCTCACCATATCCCAATCAAAGTCGGTACGTCTGTATCAAAAGAATAGAACACCAGAAATGAGTAAGTAAAGCTTTATAGTGGAACTCTTATATATCTTCCCGTTAAATAACCTATTGATCGCTAGAGACGATTGTATTGTTTTGTTGAATATGTTCCAACGGCGCGAGAAAAGTTTAGTTGAGAACAATAAGAAATTTGATCCAAGGGTTAATTAAGCATGCACTTCAAAACTCATTTTGTGTCATTTCAAGAGATTGTCACCAAGATTACATCCTAAAGAGGGGTACCACCAGGGAATATTTTGTAAGAGCAAGTGATAATTGGTTACTCTGCGAAGAAACAATCCGATTTACTTCTAGCCACGTTATTTTCAAGTGAGCTCAACAAGATTCCCACATATAATCCCCAGATGTCGCTTTCATTGAAGACGATAATACATCTGGTAAAGCCATTTGCTTGCACGGCTAAGTTTAGTGCGAGGTATCCAATTCATGTTATTGTCATCGCTGTTTTATTAAGCGCCGCTGCCTACTTATCTGTAACGCAGTCTTATCTTAATGAGTGGAAACTGGATTCTAATCAATATTCCACGTATTTAACCATCAAGCCAGACGAGCTGTTTGATAGATGTACACACTACTACAGATCACCTGTATCCGACACATGGAAATTGCTCAGCTCTAAAGAAGCCGCCGATATTTATACCCCTTTTCATTATTATTTATCTACCATAAGTTTCCAAAGCAAGGACAACTCTACGGCATTACCTTCCCTTGAAGATGTCATCTATAGTGCTGATCATACACGATATGTGTTGAGTGAAGAACCAAAGATCCCAACTGAACTAACACCTGAAGGCGGAACGAAATGGAGGTTGAGAAGTAACAGTAATTTAATTCTTGATCTGCATAATACCTATAGGAACCTCGTCAAGGAATTTTCGAATAAGACCAGCGAGTTTGACCAATTTGATTTGTTTATTATCCTTGCTGCATATCTTACCCTTTTCTATACTCTCTGTTGCCTTTTCAATGACATGAGGAAAATTGGATCCAAATTCTGGCTGAGCTTTTCTGCTTTATCAAATTCCGCATGTGCATTATATCTGTCATTATACACCACACAGACTCTATTAAAGAAACCAGCGTCTTTATTAAGTCTTATCGTCGGCTTACCGTTTATTGTGGTAATTATTGGCTTCAAGCATAAAGTTAGGCTTGCAACATTATCTTTGCACAAGTTCCACAGAATTAGTATCGATAAAAAAGTAACGGTGAGTAATATTATTTATGAAGCTATGTTTCAAGAAGGTACCTTTTTGATCCGTGATTACTTATTTTATATTAGCTCGTTTGTCGGTTGCGCTATTTATGCTAGACATCTTACTGGATTGGTTAATTTTTGCATATTAGCCACTTTTATGTTGATTTTTGATTTGATTTTGTCAGCTACTTTCTACTCAGCTATATTATCGATGAAACTGGAAATTAACATTATTCACAGGTCGACCCTCATTAGACAAACATTGGAAGAAGACGGCGTTTTTCCAACAACCGCCGACATCATATACAAGGACGAAACTGCGGCAGAGCCAAATTTTCTAAGATCCAACGTAGCTATACTCATAGGAAAAGCATCTGTTATCGGCCTTCTACTTTTGATTAACCTCTATGTGTTTACAGACAAGCTTAACGACACCATATTGAACTCCGTGTATTTTGACTCCACGATCTATTCATTACCAAATTTTATCAATTATAAAGATATTGGGAATCTAAGTAATCAAGTAATCATTTCTGTTCTGCCAAAACAATATTACACTCCATTGAAAAAGTACCACCAAATAGAAGATTCCATCCTGCTGGTTATTGAATCTGTTAGTAATGCTATTCGGGACCAGTTTATTAGCAAGTTACTGTTTTTTGCATTTGCAGTTAGTATTTCTATTAACATTTATTTATTGAATGCCGCAAAAATTCATACCGGATACATGAATTTTGAGCCGCAGTCCAAAAAAGAAGGTGATAACCTCAGACCAAAATCAGCAACGATTGAAGTCTCGGATACTTATAGTACACCTGCTTCTTCTGACCCAGAAGCCCCAGTAACCGATAAAAATATCTCAATTACACAAGAAATTCAAAACAACGAATGCATCTATGCTTTAAGTTCCCAAGACGAGCCTATCCGTCCTTTATCGAATTTAGTAGAACTTATGGAAGATGAACAATTGAAAACTTTGAATAATACAGAGTTGTCGGATCTTGTAGTGAATGGTAGACTTCCATTGTACGCTCTAGAAAAAAAACTAGATGACACTACTCGTGCAGTTCTGGTTAGAAGAAAGGCACTTTCTATTTTGGCTGAATCGCCAGTTCTAGTTTCAGAAAAACTGCCTTTCCGAAATTTCGATTACGATCGCGTATTTGGTGCTTGTTGTGAAAATGTTATTGGCTATATGCCACTTCCAGTCGGTGTAATTGGTCCGTTAATTATCGATGGTGCATCCTACCATATTCCAATGGCTACCACCGAAGGTTGCTTGGTGGCATCAGCCATGCGTGGTTGTAAAGCTATCAATGCCGGTGGTGGTGCAACAACTGTCCTAACCAAGGACGGTATGACCAGAGGCCCTGTAGTTCGTTTTCCTACGTTGATAAGGTCTGGTGCCTGCAAGATATGGTTGGATTCAGAAGAGGGACAAAACATCATAAAGAAGGCATTCAATTCTACGTCAAGATTTGCACGTTTGCAACACATTCAAACCTGTTTAGCAGGTGATTTGCTCTTCATGAGATTTAGAACTACTACAGGTGACGCAATGGGTATGAATATGATATCAAAAGGTGTCGAATACTCACTGAAGCAAATGGTGGAAGAGTACGGCTGGGATGATATGGAAGTCGTTTCTGTATCCGGTAATTATTGTACGGATAAGAAACCAGCCGCAATCAACTGGATTGAAGGCCGTGGTAAAAGTGTTGTTGCTGAAGCCACCATTCCTGGTGATGTTGTCAGAAGCGTTTTGAAGAGCGATGTTGCCGCATTAGTTGAGTTGAACATCGCTAAAAACTTGGTCGGATCTGCAATGGCTGGATCTGTTGGTGGCTTCAATGCGCATGCTGCTAACTTAGTTACTGCACTTTTCTTAGCTTTAGGCCAAGATCCAGCGCAGAATGTAGAGAGCTCCAACTGTATAACGTTGATGAAGGAAGTAGACGGAAATTTGAGAATATCTGTCTCTATGCCCTCGATTGAGGTTGGTACAATTGGTGGGGGTACCGTTTTGGAACCACAGGGCGCTATGCTTGATCTCTTAGGGGTTCGTGGCCCTCATCCCACTGAACCTGGAGCAAATGCTAGGCAATTAGCTAGAATCATCGCATGTGCAGTGTTGGCTGGAGAACTATCTCTGTGTTCTGCACTTGCTGCTGGTCATTTGGTACAAAGCCATATGACACACAATCGTAAAACAGACAAAACCAATGAACAACAACAAACAAGTAACAAAAACCCTTCCTTGTAAAATCTTCGCATTATTATAAGTCTTTTGTAGTTTGCATGGTGATCTGTCTATATATTTATATTGTCTATTAGCTATCCTAAACAATCTGCATGTAATAGTAAATGCACCATGATTGTCGCTACGTTAAACGTATCTTCGATCAGCTGCTGCCTTACCCATCACCTAACACAGCGCTTTTTTAAAGTTTTTCAAAGTAAAAAAAGAAAGTAATGAGCACACAACAATAGAGAAGTATTACAATATAGGATTCGTATATGTCCAGGGTATCATAAGTTTAAGGAACTGTTTCCAATTTGACGAACGTTTAATCAGTGTTCTGCCTAAATTGTTTTAATTACATTAGATCAAGCTTTTTTTTTTGGGTTATGGAAGAAAGATCAGATTCTATAGCGACCTCACAATCAGGAAGTGAAATGAGTCACAGTGAAGCCAAGAACAGGGTTGAAACGAATACCAGGAAGAGAAAGTTTGCTTGTGTGGAATGCAGACAGCAGAAATCAAAATGCGATGCGCACGAAAGAGCACCAGAGCCATGTACTAAATGTGCTAAAAAGAATGTCCCATGCATCTTAAAGAGAGATTTTAGAAGAACTTACAAAAGAGCAAGAAATGAGGCTATCGAAAAAAGATTTAAAGAGCTTACTAGAACTTTAACGAACTTAACTTCGGATGAAATTTTGAAGAGAATTGAGGAAGAGCAAGAGATTGTTTTGGATAATAGCAACTTTACGAAAGAAAAAGTAAAACAGCTGAGGAAAAGTGCCTTTGAGTCCACAGATATTGAATCAAAAACTTTTAGAACATTCCGGGGAGACCCGATTGCTTATAATGCCAGAAAACATATAGATTCTTCTCCCTTGACACTCTTAAGCTCGTCAACGAATTTTGATACTGCGCAGTCCATAAACGTCATGACAGAAGAACAACTAAAATGCTTGCCTAAAAGTCTAGGCGATATCTATTTGTCAAGCAGTGATATTGCTGAGCTATTTCAAGAATTTGCTACGAAATATCATCAGTTTTTACCGGTAGTCGACCTGGCTAAAGGAGCTGAACGGATCTATAACTTATCTCCATGTTTATTTTGGGTCATCTTGCTTATTGGATTGAGGCGAAAATTTGGAGCTACGGACTTAATGACCAGGTTGTCTGTATTGGTAAAATCTGTGTTATCAGAAATTACCATATCTCCAATCATTCGATATACTCCTTCAGATAAAGACGAACCCGTTCTAAACGTAGCATCTGTGTACTCAGTGCAAGCATTCCTTCTATACACTTTTTRGCCTCCGTTAACTTCTTCGTTAAGCGCCGATACTTCGTGGAATACCATAGGAACAGCAATGTTTCAAGCACTTCGAGTAGGCCTAAATTGTGCAGGTTTTTCGAAAGAATATGCATCTGCAAATTCGGAATTGGTCAACGAGCAAATACGAACTTGGATTTGCTGTAATATAGTCTCCCAAACAGTTGCATCATCATTTGGGTTTCCAGCTTATGTTTCCTTTGATTATTTAGTAATAAGTTCTACCAGAGTGCCTAGTTCAAAAAGCCAAGTGGATATACCCAATGAACTAAGGCAAATGGCCCAAATCGCTAGATTTGAGAATCAAATTGTAAACACCATGAACTCCACCCCAGCGAGTGCGACGGGGATGGTAAGTCAAGAGGAGAAACAGCCCTTGTTGCATGTGCTCAATCAACAGCTAGGCCAATTAGAGATCAGTCTTGAAGAAAATAACCTAGATGATATACGGAAATTTTTGTTACTAGTAGCGAAAGTTCACTTATTAACATATTATTTCACTGATATAACGTCTCAGGATGCGGGGAAATTTAATGCTAATATCTATGAGGGATCGTATTCCGTTATGGAACTCGATACAAGTTTTGAGACAAAGCGTGGATTAGTCAAGGTCTATAACGCTGCCGTAAAATTTCTTATACACGCTAATAGGATGTGGGAACAGGACCCGACCATCATCAAGTATTTTCCAGGTTTATTCGTCTTGAATATATGGCAATCTGCCTGTATCATTAGTAAACTCATACATTCATCACTGCATTCGATGTTGGATATTATTTCGGGCAAAAAGGCTTATAACAATGCGATTTCATTAACGTTTAATGCCTCGGTTTTGAAATATGATATGGCATATAGATCATCCGGAATAATGCGAAGTATATGGAGTTTATTTGCGAATATGTACGATGCATGGAAAAATGATCAAAGGGAAGGTGAGAAAAAACTGGAGGATGATTTCAATTTAGGAATCACCATAAAATCTAGGATGTCGGTAAATGTCTTTTTTGACTGCTTATACATTTTAAAGGAGAAATGTGGTATGGCCAAATTAGAAAGAGACACCAAGATTTCTACAGCATACAACGTTGATGATGAGGAGGAAGATGAGGAGGAAGAAGAAGAAGAAGAAGAGGGGGAAGAGGAGGAGGAGGAGGCACTAACTGGAAGTATCCTGGAGGGTATGGACAATCAACAGTTAAGAACGAGAAAATTCACTAATGTACGGCATCCAGAAAAGAAGGCGAGAAGAATAATTGAAACCATTCCGTTGGATCCGAACCCAATCAATGCAGGTTCTACTAGTAGCGGAAGCTCCTTAACAACTCCAAATAGCCAAGTAGCAAACACTATATCATATAGAGGTATCCTTAACAAAATGTCCCCAAGAGAGCAGTTGAATCACGCAAACTTAGATTCCGGTGCTATCACAGATATGAAGCAAAACGAAATTAATAATGAACATTTACCAATAGCGACCGCTGTTGGACACTTAGCGAGTCAACCGCCTCATCCAATAACACAGATTCAAGAAAATGTTCAACAGATGGCGCAGACCAACTCTTCTCTATTAGAAACGCATGCTGTGACTCAGACGAACCCTGTTTCAAGCGGAGATAAAGAATCCCCTAATTCCATTATGGCGAATTGGGACAACTGGGAATCTGACATGGTTTGGAGAGATGTTGACATTTTAATGAACGAATTTGCTTTCAATCCTAAGGTTTGAGGCTACTGCTTCGTCATCATTTTTACATCACGTTTAATCTTTAAGGACTCTTATATAACGCGCTATTAAAAATAACATGAGCGCCTAGGTAGTTAGTAACCTTCATATTTATTCTATTTTTTCGCTTACCTTTTTTTTCTCTATCATTTTTTTATTTTTTGTCTCCAAATCATGTGTAGTGGAAGAGGAATAGGTACATTAATACTCTACCGCTTACTCTACTTAATTTTTATTTTTAAAGTTAACATACTTATCTTTGTTAGTTTAATTTCATTTTATTGATATAAACTCTGCGTAAATCTGACATAGTAGTTTTTTTATATATTCATCTACAGAAATCATGGGTATCAAAATTCCGTCCAATATCGAAATAAAAAAAATACCTGTTTATGAACTCGCAATTGTGGCAAGATATCAGCACTTTTCTTGAATCTCTATTAAGCTATTAGCTTCTTTGTACACGTCAGATTTAGTAAATTTTTGGAAGGAGTCGTTGTTCATTAACTTATACATTTCATTACTGACGCTTTCAAAAAGTGGGTATAATTTTCTAAGGATTTTCAAAGTTGCTGGTAATGAGTTATGTGTTCCGTTATAATCTTCGGCGTCGTCGCTACTATATCTCAGGATGATATTTGACTGTTCTAGTGATGTTTCATTACAGTGAGCATCTGCTAGATTTAATGGGGCCGGTTTAAGTTCTTTTGATATTTGGTAGGGTGTTTGCTTTTGAAATAAACTATCTTCATTCCAGGAAGTTTTTGAAGGCTTCAGTATTACTTCAGGCAGTTCTTGTAACGTGTGACCATCTGTGGAACCGACTGAAGAAGAGTTAGATTCGGTGGATTCAAGCAATGAATCATCCAAGCTAGTAGGAAAACGTTCTAATAGCGGGGATTGGGGATGCAACATAATGTCAGTAATGCTTTGACGCAAGTTATGGTGGATGTTCAATTGATATGGCGACCCGATCATGATATATGACGAGTAAATATGATAGGCCATTTCAAGGCATTCGTTGGCTTGTTTCATCAAAGCTGAATCAATAGTCTTTACAACATTATTTTTCGAAGTACCAATGTTTATTTTTTTATTACCGCGCTTAGAATCTATTAGTCTCTTCAAAATTGTCATTTTTTTCAAAAATCTCTTGATTTCAATAAAAACGTCCAAATTTTCTACACAAAATTCCCTTTCTAAATGACGCCTGAATAAATATCTCATACCTGGATCATTCAAAACATAGTCCAATTTATTAAGGCTGTGATTGCTTGAAGAAATAAGCAGTTCCTGAGCAAAACCATCGTTCTCCTCTAGCGTCCTTTTTTCATCACCGGCGGATACATGACTTGTTAAGGAGATATCTAGATCAATGATATCACCATTGGGTGCTCGAATATTGTTACTTTTGTAACCTTTCCAACAAACCAGATCCCACCCTAACTTAGACAAAGTGAAAAATGAAGATCTGCTAATCTGAAATTTTTTTTTATCGGTACGTGAGGGTGGTAAAAGAACAGGAACAATTAGCCCCATTTTCAAGAATAGTGCTGCCAACGAAACAGCTTCCTTTACATGCATAATATCGGTACAATCCATAACCCACTGCCATATAGCTTTTGTTGTAAAACTGTACTTAATAGTAATCTTTTTGGAAGTTCCGAAGGCTTTATTTTCAAAAAGCCTAATTCCAGTGTCGGAAACATAGTATTGAATATGTGACTCGGAATCTGGATTTGTAAAGAACCGATGCGCTAATGGTGATACCCTTTCTGAGTTATTAATATCTACATTCCCAATCTGACTTTGCCAACCTTGTTCTGGCTTTGATTTTTCAAATGTAAATGTATCATCATTGTTGGCGTATTCCAACAACAAAGATAAACAAGGCAAAGGATCATTGGGTTTGGTTGGAGACCAAACATTGGGCTTAACACCCATCATTTTGATGAATAGAATATGCATTAAGTAATCGCTATGAATGATTGAATCTGTAACGGAACTTCTCTCGAAGGTGAAAAGTTCCATAGAGTTGAACGATGATAATAGTATATCAGGAATTCTCTTCAATCCAATATCCCTAACATACTTCTGTAAAATAGCAACCCCCTTTGGTGTTGGTTGGAAAAGAACTTTTTCCTTTGGCTCATTACGAGTTCTATCCTGCGGCGTATGCAACAGTTTAGATGACATAAATAACGTGAGGAGATGGAATGCCAAGCTCGGTTTAATGTTGTACGAGACATTTATACAAGTTGTGTTCATATCCACTTTCAGTTCTAATTGTCCCATTGCCTGAATGGCTTCTTGATATGAAAAAGTGAAAGGGAAATGTTTACTAAACGGAGTAAATAAAAATGATTTAGTGTCGTTGCTGTGTTTCTTCTCTTTCAGTTCTAAACAAATTAGAAAAATTGAGTACACCGTCTTTAAATCATTAGTAAAAATCAAACCATTAGGAGTTCTACTGAAATTTTTTGATGATAGTTCATGCAGGGTTCTATTTTTGCTTGCCATTTTCGATTATCAATATCTTCTTTCAGTTTATTATTTTGTAGTTTCTGCGACACTTTCGATACTCGGCAAAAGAACTTCAATGAGCTGTAGCAAAAAACATGTCTTCTCTACTTAAGGAAGGTAAACGTGAAAAGAAACGGAACTGCGATTCACGTTTACTCACTGATATAAATACAAGCAACCATGGTTATTCGGAAAGTGCATTGGCAACTAAAAATGCAACATGCACTGTAATAATGCAAGAGCAAAATTCATTGTTTCAAAATAATAAATTATGAAACGCCAAACATCCAGACACCACATAACGTTTGAAGATACTTCCTATGCCTTATGAGGATAGCCCAGTTGTATAAATGTCGTCATTTCAGTCTCCATAGAAAAGTACTTCCGCTCGAACTTTCAAAAGCATCTTGTTTTGATTTCCAGATCATCCAGAGTCTTCCATGATTTTATGTTTGATGCACGTCTCGAGTCACCTTAAGTGGAAGGCGCTGGTTTTTCTTAAAGTTATAAGAACGATGTGGGTAATTTCTTGTTGTCAGTCTATTAGTGATCATGTCTAGTAGTTCATCAAAAGTTTTACTTTGTACCAGGATTTCGGTGAAAACACCAAATAAATAAGTAAAAGGATGCGGGAAATTTTTTAAAAACTCAAGGAACTTTGCCAAATTGGAATTTTTAGTATTTAATTGGCCTATGATGAATAAATTGTACGACTGCTGTAACTCGTTTTTTGGATAAGAAGTGAACTTAATCATTTTTTTCAAATGTTCTTGTACTTGGGTAGGAGTTAAAACGGGACATTGAAATATGATAGGTTTTGTACTAAGGTTTTTTTTGAGAGCAGTAGACAAGAGAGATGAAACGCTGCTGTTATTCGAATAAAATAGAAACTTGAACGCAATATTCTCAATTTTTTGAAGTGATGATAATATTTTTATGAATTCCATAAGCTTCGAAGGAATTATCGTATTTGAAGGAGATGATTCATCTAATTGTTCAAATCTGAAGTAAACAATGTGGCCTATGTCCAGATTTTGGCCTATTTTTCTCAGTAGTATCATCATAAGGTCAAAAGTGTCATCGAGGGTGTTACCATTGATTTTGAAGTCGAAATGAGCTTTAAATTGACGCTTTCCGTTCGTCCTGATGTAGGCTTTCAATTTATCTAACGGAAAGATTCCTTTGGTTAAATAGTCGTTCATCTCAACAATCACGACGTTCGAACCGATTGATGACAGTATTCCAGAAACTTCACGATCAATGCCGGCATATTGATGTATATTTTTAATCTGATTAAAAAAAACAACGTGATCTCTCATTTCTCCAAGATCATTCGTCAGGAAACTATCCAAACCTGGAATATAACCGACTGAGGAATAATTGGCGCTCAATTCGTCCAAAGCCTTCGATTTAAAGTCCCGGTAGACAGTACGATCCACCTGCCTCTTAACTGACCTTGGCTTGGAAACCTTTGTGCCTTTCAAGCTCTCTTTAATTGGTACCAGACTTAATTTTTGCAAAATCGTGAAATTTTTTTGCTCCAGGTCATCGTTTATTGCCCTGACGATTTTGTCGCTGTCTACAACCTTTTGCGACTTTCTTATAGGTGCAAAATCGGACTCGAGATGTTCCATTGCTCACCTATACCGATTCTTTCTATCTTCGTTTTTATACCTATATCCGTACATATTCCGATCTAACTATTAAACCCTGCCGAATAATTGAGAAAGCTTTATTATGTAAACAAAAGATAATGAAGCATTTCCTGTAAACACACGGGAATCTTAAAAAAATAAGAATTGAAAGACTAACGTGCTCGAGCCGGGTGGCCCATTTTATCCCTGTTATAATTGCTATATATGCGAAAGCTTATTGTTTAACGATCATCGCAAATGTGCTTGATTAAACAAAATGCAACCGTTGAGGTAAAAAGTTTGAAGAAAAATGTATGAGAGGTTCAAAATTAATAACAGAAGCTGACCACTATTTATACTTCAGTACCAGTATGAGAGGAAAAGAATGAAACAAAAAAAAAATAGCCGCTACTATTTTTGACGCGCTTCGGTGCCTACTCCCATATACAAAGAAAAGAGTTATAAAGATTTTTCTTTAGAATGTATACTTCTCCAGACCATACATTGTGTCAATACGGGTCATTACAAAGCCGGTGGTGTGTCATGGTTGATTACTCAGAGGGCTTGAATCGAGTAACCTGATATTTGGCGTAGGTACTAGAATATGAAGAAATACTCAACAAAAGAACTCGGAACAAGCCAAAGCCCACCGACCGTCAGTTCAGCTTAACGAAAGGTGCTGTTTCCAGTTGTTTAGACTGGACGTATCCTCCGAGTTTGGGTCTGAGGAATTAGCGTGAATTATAAGTTTGGAATGAAGCTTGCCTCTCTTATGACAATTATCACATCGTACGTGGCAAGGGTATCCCACGGAAATACAGACGGAAATAAGAAAGGCGTGGAAAGGGTCTCGCTGGTGTTTTTGTTTCCACACTAGAGCCATCCCAGGCGATATTAGCCGTAAATCCCTTATAAAACAAAGGATCTACCACGTCTATGAAACAAGTAGAGAAACCACAACCAAGGAAACTAAGCCAACTGCAGGGAACCCAAACCAAAAAAGAATAAGAATAGTAAAAAGGCCGCTAGCTATATGTCATATTCTGTGGAAAATGTCTGAAATCAAAACTCTACTCTGCAAATGGGTTATTATTGCAGTAACTCTCTTATGGAGCTGTAAAATTTTTGTAAGGATATTTTTTGGCGTGAATGTAACATGGGTTAATTTGTTTAAGCTAGAAATTCGTGGTTTATCCCTGGAAAACGGTTCAGTATCGATAAGATCCATCCGGTTCGTCGTTTATGAAAAGAAACTTATTATCAAAGGTTTACAGATCGACTCCAGCGACAACGCACGTAATGGTAAGTCAAATACAGAATCTCCAAGTGAGGATGAGAGATCAACTCCAAGATCTTCAAAAGCTATCAGTGGCTTTTTCACTTCTAAGTTTCTTTCATTTTCGCAGCACTGGCTCAGTGGGATCTCCGTCATACTTGATGACACAAGACTAGTTAATCTTGATATCGGTATTGAAAAGCTTGGCTTTGTTTTTTCAATTGACGGTTCCAAAAAAAGTGGCTCACTGCGATTCGATTCCTATTTAAGAAAGCTTTGTTGGAATGATCAAATCATTATTGCTGATACCATTTTCATTGTGAATACCAATTTATCAATCGACGAAATAATGTATCCATTAAAAGATGATTTTCAAGTTAGCTTAGACTTGAAATTAGGTGACCTAAACGTCCCCATGAGCTTACTAAATCTATTCATCAATAAAGAAAACGTTGATTTAATGTCCAATGAAGAACTTTTACAAAAATTAAAAGATACAACAAGTGCTGATCAAGATATAAAAGACGAAGATATTATCAGAGCTAGAAACGACCTAATGCATACAATGGGCAAATTCGTGGACCAAATAAAGCCTTTGAAAGAGTTTAACGTTACTATCGACAAACTTCAAATCAAGGATTTCCCTTTAACCAATCATCCAGACTTAATCGGAATGACCAAATATATTAGTTATGACATTTTCATTTCCAACATAAATTTTAATGCAATTAGATTTAAAAATGAGATGCCCGGGTATACGTTAGTTTTTGAAGAACGTGACACTCCATTCAAATTTAGCATCGTCATGGCAAGGTTCAATATCTGTTTGAATATAAATCGAAAGCACCAAAAGCTGACAAAATTGCTAAAGATTGTTGAAATCCCAAACGTTTCAATTTTTGGTGAAACGAATTTATTCTCTCAAAAATTTAGTTATTCTGATGATTTGAAACCAAAGCACCTGGAGAATGCTACCTTTAACATCAAGGGGAACATTTCTTCTTTAACAATTGACATGGATCCGGTTAATATTTCGTTTATCAAATGTTTCCTGTCTAATATTAAAGTTTTCACATCCTCTTGTCCCAAGAATAAAATTCTGAAGGAGAACTCCCACATTAAGTTCTTAAGAAGGCGAAGAATTCTGTTCGATTATTTCAAGTGTTTTTTGCCCTTAATTAATATGAAATTCACCCTTGACGATCCCAAATTTGTCATCAAAAACAAAGATAATTTGATAATAAGTAAGTTTTCCGTCTTCATGATAAGTCATCGCTCTCAGAGGTATATATTAGGAAATGGTTTGAGCGAGGAAAAAGAAAAAACGCAACAAATTTTCTATGAGAGTCTTTGGACTATTGAACTTCTAGACATGAAACTGCAACATATTATTAAGCACCAAAATTATGAACATACAATACTGAGAGTAGATAGCATTGCTATAGAGCAAAACGTTCGACTTCTACCTGAAATTCTGTATGCTGCAGATGGTGACATTGACACATTAATGCTAGACTTATCTGAATTACCAACGATGGTTATGTTGAGCGATTTGGTACATAATTTAGACGGCCAATTAGCAAATGTTGAAGAAAATTATTTCAAGGAGTTTTATGAAAAGTTCGCATCTAATCTTCAAAACATTAAAACCGAATGCTCTAATATGGCCAAATGTCTAAGACAAAAGGACATTCTGCCCAGCGATTTCATGTTCGAACAATTACCTAGTTTTTTTGATTATATCAAAATTAACATTAGGGACATATCCTCTACCTTAGGTGCAAGATCGGTTTTCATGCCAAGAGATGTTTTTTCTTCTATCGATCCCCAAAGTTCAAAGGATCTAATTGATGGCAAGCTAAGAAAATATTGCAATACAATCGAAAAGTTGCAAATCGCCTTTTTTGGCGATAAGACACAGTGGCATAACAAAATTGGTTCTAACCATGCTACCATGGTTAGGTCGGGCCAGCTTACGAACTTCGACAATGCAAGTAAAGAAAAGCCCAAGCACAAATCAAGTATTGCTGATTTAGATGACATATCAACCAGCGATGCAACGGAAGTACATCATCTTTGGAACCTTAACTTGTTGGTAAATGATATAACTACTGAAATAATTGGGGAAACGCCTGAATCGAGCGAAGAGTTGTCTACCAAAACCGTTTCCAAAGTTTCTAACTTATCAATTAAACTATTCCCAGATACAGACTCTTTTAGTGGGGAAGAAAACAGTTCAAAGATCGTTTTACAAATCAATCACACAAGAGGAATGTCGGTAGTATCACTAATGAGCATTTTTTTGGCTGTTTCAGGAATACACACATTAAATCAAATATTTGGACACTGTGTATGCCAAAAGACACATCAATCTAAAACCAAACAATATTTCATTGCACTATCCGAGTCGAAAAAAAAATCGTGTCTAAAAAGTGTAAAGTGGGGCCAACTAAAAGAAATGATAGAAGTAGATTTTTCTTCCGAATTTATGAGTCAAATAGTTGCACTGCCTAACGGTCTTAGAACGAAGTTTGAACCAACTTCCACATTTATCACTATGAAAAACCTCAATGAAATTTCCATTTCAGGTCAATATTTTAGAATGCTGGTGGAATCCCCAACGAATCCAAATTTCTGGGAACGCATGATTAGCATCGATAGATTTAAAGTGCAGATACATATTGACTTACTAAGAGAACAAATGAAAAAATTAGACTCTCTGCAAGACTGGGAAACTTTACAGTCCGCTATAACTCTAGAGAACGAATCATCGCACTTTTCTATACCGCATCAATTTGAAATGTTCAAAATTATCGATAGTGTGCCTAGCGTTTTCAAAAGTATTAAGCAGATGCTATATTCTTTGAAGACATCTAAGAGTGATTTAATTATTTTCCCGCACAAAATTGAAACCCCTCTTTCACTGCCTAAGATCAAGCTAAAATCTAAAAGGTGGTTATTTAGCATTGCCGATGATCCGCTAGAGGCTGAATTGAACACTATCTTTCAGATTGGTTTGCAAGAACAAAGAGAAAGACTTACGAAGTTACAGGAATTCAACAAGCGTATTTCGGAGAATTTGATTAAAAGTCAAAAGAATGTCAAAGAAGTAAAGGATGATTTCGAGGCCGTTGATAATGAAATATTAAAATGTCGTACGGGCTTATGGACAAATGATGGAAGAAGAGTTTTACGTAAATCTGCCACAGATTCTGAAGTACCCCTCATTCCAACACCTTTCAATGTTGATGGAAAAGACAATCACAATCCTGACATACCCCAACTTATCACTCCCGAGGTTGAAAAAGCTTATAATGCTTTACTAGAAAACTTTTCCGATTCGTGGATCAGAAGAGTAAAAGAATACAAAGTCAAGGAACGCCGTGAGTTTGACAAAAATTTTTCTTTTCTATGGGGACTAATTGACTATAACAAACTGCCTAAAGATATTAACAAGAAAGTTTTGCCATTTGCCACTAACCCATTTTTGATGAATTTAATTGTTGAAAATATTGATATCGATATATTAAGACCTTTCTGTGGTATCGAAAATATTCCAAACTTTATTTATGATGTTGGAAAGGGCGTTCCAAAGGACACAGAATATTCAATTATGATACCAATGCACTTGGATGCTAAATTTAGTGAAGTGAGATGGCATTTAAGAGATTACCCATTGCCGTTTGTCTGTATACCCCCATTAAGTTCTACACAAAGTAAAGAAACAATCGCTACAAGAATTCATGGGGATTTCATGATAACTGAGGATATGCTTCAATCGGAAAAGGAATTAAGAACGTTATTTGTACCTTTGATCCCTTCGGTCACTGTCGAGAATACAGACAAGTATTACTCTTTATTTGTACCAAGAACGATGACTAGTGCGAAGATATTCACGAATTTAAATTTTGAAATCAACTCTAAACACACAACGCGAGTAACCTGGGGCGGCTCTTATCAGCCAGCCATTCAACAAACTATGCAATGTTTAGATAACTTTTCAAAGCCCCCGTTAGACCCTTCGATAAAATTAGGATTCTGGGATAAAACAAGATATCTTTTCCATGGTAAAATTAATGTACTTTGGAAAAATAAAGGGAAGTTTGAAGTCTCTTTAAAAGGTGCAAAGAGCCCTTACATGCTTGGCGGCGATTCTGCCGGGTTTATAGTTGGATTTGATGGCAATGTTAATTTAAAATGTAATGAGGATAACGATCCCAAAAAATTTCTATCATGCAGTGCAGATAAGGTTCATTTCAGCATTCCAAATTATTTTGCGAAACCATTGCTAGTATGGTCTAGACCTAGCAGTAACACAATGTTCATACCAAATCAAGAGGAAACTAATCTGCAGCGATACGCTTCATTTTATTACCTATTGAATACGACATCTAGCCGAAATGAAAAGGCGGAAAAGGAATCCATGAGAAAGTCGTTTATCGAAAAGACGGGTATCAAATTATCAGGAGGTATGACCTTGGATATGGGCATTCTTTTTGAACGGTTGGGGTCTAGTTTGGATGAGAGAACTTTTGATTCAAAGGAACATTACTTGACTCGTCTATGTAATCCAATATATGTTCAAGACCGTTCAAAACATGATTCCTATGCTGGCTTTAGAAGCGACTTTATCCATATGTCTTTCGGGTTATCATCCAATTCAAATTCTGCGTACAACGCTATGCAGCTAAGTCCTAATGGATTCAAAGCGTTCTTTACTTGGTGGAAATCATTTTCAGGAAACTTTCCTGTGAGGAGGGGGCCTTTATTTGGTCTTCAGAGCATAAGCCCTAAGTTTGGTGAACATTTGTATACCATCTCTTATCACGCTGACGTCTCACCACTCTTCATTACTTACATGTATCACAATGTTGACGCTGACCAAATTTTACGTAAAAACTACCTAGAGATTGCTGAGTTCGTTGGTTTAAAGGCTAAAGCTTCTCATTTTGTAATGGATTTACACCAAAGAAAAGAGGTTTTGACAGAATACCAAGCTGGATTAAATATCAGGAAGAGAGTTATGAAACTAAAGTTTTTAGCCGGTGATGTAGTATGCCAAGACGTGGATATTCGGGCTATTAGTGGTGAGTTCAACAAATTGAACTATATAGAAGAAAAAGAGGATGCCGAATATGAAATATTTGACAATGATATGACATGGCTTGATATAACCGACTTCCAGGACGCATTTTTCATTAACCCTGAGAATTATTTACCGAAAATCAAGATCATGCCCTTTGCTTTCTCTCCTCAATTTGCTTATCAGAAGAGGGCGAGTTATGGTGACAAGTACCAAGTTGATCCAAAAACTTACAAGCCAATAACGCCCTTTGATAATCGTATCTCACATAACTGTACTCTAGGGCATAACGTTTCTCTACGTACTGATCTAGTTGAAAAGAGGGTTAATGTTTTGAAAAAGTTTCAACAAAGATTGGAAGAAGAATCAGAAGAAATTAAAACGGCGGGAATGTCAAAGGAATATTTAAAGGACTTACTCTCAAAAGCAAAGTTTAGTGTGAAGAACGTCGAAATACTACTAAAAGACTTTGAAGCAATATGCGAGCAACGGGAAACTGGGGAAACCGGACATCCTTTCCATTTCGATTCTTTGAATCTATTGAAGGCTACTAAAAAAACAATGAAACTGTTTGAAAACAGATTTTTCATTTTCAACGTGCTTTTGAAATGGAATGAAGATACAAGGAATGCTATCTTTAAATTTCTTTACTATGCAGACCTAGCCAATGAATTTGCATCATTAGCAAGTGGGAAGGGCTTGAGAGAATTTGAGGATGCAATAAAGAAAAGAGAGACCGTTGAGGAAACAGCCAGCTTGGAAGGAATATCGGAAAGAGAGGGGAAAAGAAACACTGGCAAACAGTTTGGGAGTTGCAATGATGAGGAATTTACCAATGAAAATCTTTTGAAGATGTTTGAGAAGAATATCACAGAATTGTCCTGTAATATTGAGCATATGATACATCATAAGTTCTTTGTACAGTTCGTAACTCCACAAATCCAGTTAACGTCTCTTGAAAATCCAGAAACGTGTGTTATAGTGTCCTCACCATTCTTTATGTTAAAGACGCTTGAGTTTGATGCAAATACCACCACAAACACGTATATGCAAGATATTTTCTTAAAAAGGTATGGTATTTTATTTGGAAATGCGAATGCCTTCTTATTCAATAAGAAGGATTACAAAGAATTTTTTGAGTTGTACTTTGGATCAAGCTCTTATGGCCAGCATAAAAACGAACAATGGCCGCCGTGGCTGGGTTTGGAGCTAGGATTTGAACCTTCTGCATTGGAAAAGAATGCAGTGGTTAAGAATATCTCTGCCTTGCTGCAATATCAAAAGCTGTCACAGTTCTCCGCTAGGTACGATTCCTTAAAAGATAAAATAGAGGATAGCATTTGCGGATACGTTCCCCAAATAAATGTAGAGTTAAATTCACAAGAGTATCTAATGCTTACAAAGATGGTATTGAAATTGTTTGTTTATGTTGAACCCGAAGATGGAGAATTGAGGAAGTATATTGAAAAATTGATAATTGGTTACGACATCTATGATACGAGTCAAATTAAAACATTAGTAAATAATTTACACAATAGCGAACAAATTCTAGCTGTTGTTGAAAAGGAGTTCTTATTTAAGAGGAGCTTATTGGATGATGTCGGCAAAATTGATTTATCCAATGTCCACAACGAAAGAATGCATCAACTTTTGAGGCTGTATATACTAATGAAGGTTTTCACTTCAAACGGAAACAACTGCATTAACCGGACGTTGGTATGGAATATTAAAGTGAATGAAATTATTTTACATCTCTTAGAGAAAGACGATAAACCATTTGTGGATATTGCAGTGGCGAAGCTGAACTTTAATAGAGTCCGACATGCAATGGGACTGAGAAAAAATATTGTCACCGTTAAGATGATGCAAATATTCGACTTGGAGGAAAATGTAAATTACCACTGTTTACTCGGGCCTTTAGCATCTAACACCAATGATTTGGCTAGTTCAAAGGATGACGTGCCATTGGTACAAGTAAGCTGGGACATCGATAAACCCGTAGGTGGTATCAAGGTTATCAAGAATGTTGAGACTACATTGTCGGGCTTGACAGTAAAATTGGATGAAGACAGGTTAATTAAACTATTGGAATGGCTGTCACTAAAAGAGCTGATGTCTGATGAGAATGGAGCAGACGAAGATAGCGAATCCAGTATTTTTGATATGATATCGTCATCATCAGAAGAAGGAAATATTAAATTTTCGGAAGATACAAGTCCTGATTTTAACGAAATGTTAAAAAGATCGAGCGATTACATGATTGTTGAAAATTTGAAATTAAACAGCTTCAAACTTTGCATCAGTTATAAAGGTAAAGGCACAATGAGATTGGCCAATGTGACAAACTTTGTCTTCGATTTCCCAACCTTAAGATTAGCCAATCAAACTTTGAGGCTTGCAGATCTATTACTTGCCCTTAAGAAGGTACTGATAAAGGTTCTAATAAAACACACCGGAAGATTTATTAGTAATAAACTGAAAAGAAACTCTAAAAATAATAAGATGGTTGACGATACTGCTCCACTAAAACAGCTCACCACTTACAAGTCATACACCGAACCTGAAGAGCTTCGTTAGGGTGATTTTATATTATTCTATTTATACAAGAAACCTTTCATAACTTTACGTTTGGTTTTACTCAGATTTACATAGTTGTATTTATGTTTGCTCATTTGTTTTTCTTACCAGAATGCATCAGATATGCAAATGTCCGGTGCATGAAGTAAAATATGGTGACGACAAATATACATAAAAAAAAATATTAGAACTTATGCCAAAAAGAGAAAATTTTTTCCCATGAAGAAAATGGTCTCTAGCGGGATCGAACCGCTGATCCCCGCGTTATTAGCACGGTGCCTTAACCAACTGGGCCAAGAGACCATGAAAACTGTTTGGAGGATTGGACGTTCTAGATTACATACCAAAAGTACAAACTGACGGGCGCGAATAACATGAAAAATCGAATATATTTTAAATTTAGTGCCCTGGAAATGTGGTTGATAAAGTTTTGTGTTGGTAATCATTAGTTTAGTAAGTAGTAACAATCAAGAGTAGGCAGTTCTTTCCTGAAATATATAAACGAGGTATATTACAGACACTGATTGGTTGTATGAAACCCAATGGTACGGCCATCGCTGAGGACAGCAATAATAGGGGTATCAGGTGTAAATCATCTCCTTATATGGTCATTTCTGGTCAATTAATAGATCTATATCTTCATTAACTACCAATTTTGGTTATCTGTATCATAATGAAACCACAGAGATAGTAATACTATAGTACTGTTGTGTTTTTCAGATTCCTATCATATGTGGATAAACGCATATCTGAAATCACCTATTCTATCGAGCTCAAGCTTAGAGACCTGCGGAGTTTGGGATACCTTTTGAGATTCCATTTTCGCCAAAAGGTAATAATATTATGTACAATGATTATACTTCTCATGGACTGAAAAATCGTCAAAAGGAATTAGGTAATATTGCTTAATCATAAATTGTTTTGTCGACTTGTTATATGTTATAGTTCATCGATCCTGTTACACCATCAATCATTGCACTTCAGCTTCCGGTATGTTTAAGCATTCATTGCTGACTTGAATCTGGTCTGATGATTTATATCATCTTTAAAACCGTATATCATACTATTCTAGTAAAATGAATAAGATCCTAATCTGTTATGCTGGTAGCACGCGGACGATGGTTGATTCTTTTTCCAACAAAGCCAAAATGTAACTGTGATATCCATATAACAGTTAAAATGCATTCTGAATGAAAGGCAAATACTAATCCGTAAGATAGGTAGACACGAGTTGGCGACATGTGATACGAAGCACACGAACTTAACTGCTGTAACCGCCATTCTGCAAAAGGAAGAGATCTTCTAAATTGGGTACAAACTAACAGTTCATAAGAACTCTTCATAGCAATTTATGGGCGCGACATACTCCGTATCTGAAACTATATCTACAGGAACATTATCCACTAAAGTTTCGAGAAAGTTCAGACCCCTTAGCTATAACGTTAGAACAATAAAACGGAAAAAAGCATTTTAGGCTTTTCTAGAGTGGAAACGAGGTAAAATTAAACTATTCGGACTTTTTTCAAAGTTTAAAACCTCATCGGTCACCACGAATGATCGTCTGTTATAACCGCTTTATGATAGAAGGCGTTCTTTAAGGCTGGGTTCAAAGGATTGAGCGCATACCAGCTATGCAGTAAGGATGCCGCCCATGCTAGCATTGTTTGATAACAAATGGATGTGACAACGTATAATCTACATCAATACCTTTACACTCACCAGTAATAGAGAGATCCTAAGACGGGTAATAAAGTTGTTTTTTTTTTTGTCAAATAACAAATGGTAAATAAACAAAAGTTGCTTTCGCTGAAATAACATATCAAAGGGGCTAAGACATCAATATACGTTTTATCAACTTCGCCAGGGAAATTCAGGCCTCCTCACTTTTCTTCTCTGCTTTGTTTTTGCATACTTTCAAGCTGGTTGCTCATAAGGTGATATTTGAGGCTTCTTAATCGATACATTAGGACATATAGTCATTGCTCTCTTTGGCTTTTTTTCTCTTTTTTATTTTTTGACATCTGCTTCTATTGTAATATTGATTATCCCCAGTTTGATTTGCAAGCTTATGACAAAGGATATCAGAACGGGCGATTTAGTGTTATGCAAAGTTGGCTCATTTCCACCGTGGCCGGCTGTAGTGTTTCCGCAAAGGCTACTCCGAAACGATGTATATAGGAAAAGAAAATCTAATTGCGTTGCTGTTTGTTTCTTCAACGATCCAACGTACTATTGGGAGCAACCAGGCAGATTAAAGCAGCTGGATCAAGATACCATTCACAATTTTATATCGGAACATAATAAGAATGCAAACCAAAGAGAACTGGTTAATGCCTACAAGGAAGCAAAGAAATTTGACGATTTCAACGTATTTTTGCAAGAGAAGTTTGATGAAGAAAATAGATTGAAGGATTTCAAGGCGTTTGAGAAGAGTGAAGGCTCCAGAATTGTTGCTGGCGAAGATCCTTTTATAGGTCGGACAAAAGTAGTTAATAAAAGAAAGAAAACTTCCATATCTCCCAGAAACGATCCTGAAAGCAAGGAAGATTTGCAGCAGCTAAAGAAAGAAGAAACGAAATCCAACATCCAACTACCCAAAAAGAGGAGACATACAGATGATACAGAAACCAAGCCAGGTGCCAGCGACAAGAAGAAAGTCAAATTAGACTATTCCAGGAAAATTGAGATTTCACTACTATTTCGCCGTAGGATTCAAAGAAACTTAATTCAGAGAGAGACGCCTCCGTCTGCGGGAGATATAAAAGAAACGCATGAGTTACTAAATAGGATTTATGAAAACTCAGATACTAAGAGACCATTTTTCGATTTAGAGGCACTGCGCGAAAGTAAATTACACAAACTACTGAAAGCAATTGTTAATGATCCTAATTTAGAGGAATTTCACCCCAGTTGTAAAGAGATTTTGTTGACCTGGGCTGACCTAATCACGGAACTGAAAAAAGAAAAATCACAAGCATTATCAACACCTTAATAAGAGTAATTATTAAATGGGTTGTGATAGATTAAAGGCTCGAAAAATATTCCCTTTCATTTCATATACAGGTGGTATCTGCTGCCTTAGTTTCATTTTTCCCTCAATGGTAACTACATTAATAAACCATTCAAAAATTGTATTAGTAAGTCATACATAATTGTTACAGGAATATATCAAGTGGACTTTTATAACATGCTGAAAATGTTAGCCACGTTCAAGGCCAAAAACTGAAAACCTGAAGGTGCGCAAGTCGATATTTGTTCCAATTGGTACCAAATTATACACAGACGTAGATACTTACGTAGATATATAAATACTGCGTCGAAAGTTTAAAAAATTGATATTCCTTTTTCAAACTAAAGTAAGGATAAATAAAGTACGAAATTCGGGTTGCCTGCGTAACATTAAAAAAAAGGATCGATACTTTGAACATATGCCACTCGGGAAGATAATGCAGCATCGAAGAAACAGGTCCAAGAACGCTTGGCTATGGAACTTAAAGAACAAATACCAAATGACCTCCTACAACTGATAAAAAGTTCCAAGTACGTCCATGTAGCGACATGTTCATCAAAGTGTATACCATCGGTTTCCTTGATGCATTATATATTCGTTTCATCAGGAGAAACTTTTCATAAACACGAGTATGGTATAGATTCAGATCGTAATGATTACATTATATTTACGGCTTTCGAAAAATCAGTAAAGTTTCGGAATGTTATAGAGAACCCAAATGTCGCTTTATTATTTCATGATTGGATTACTGCTAAAAACTTAACCCTTCGAAAGAAAAGTATACATGACGAGAAATGTTTCTCTGGACAACCAGGATCTGCAAAGTTGAACGATTTTTTACGAGATTTAAACCAAAATGAACTGAATCAAGTAAGTGCCACCATTAATGGTATTGCGGATATAGTCGACCCTGATAGTGAAGAATCCACGTACTATAGGCGGTTATTATTAAAAGCTAACCCAGATGCGGATATTTTTATTCTGGGCGAAGAGACTGCCATAATTAAAGTCAGAATTCACAAAATTAAAGTGTCTGATATGGAAAATAATACATCAGTTTATGGTCAAACCGCAAAACTCGGTTCAACGTAGAAATGAGGGAAAGTATGTGTACTATGACTAGTATATAAAGTATCTATAAACAACGAGAAACATTGGTGTAAGAGTCCATTCGCATAAAAAGAAAATAATGGACGCTGTAAACAGATTACGATAAATAACTCGAAAAATCTACCGAGATCGGCGAAAGTGTTTCATCCGCCTTTTCAATTTCTCTTGAGCGATGAGGTGGTGTTGGGGAATCAGGGGATATGCTTTCATGTAGTGGTTGCATTTCTGGTATGTTTTTGTCTCTTGTGTATGTTTTCATGGGGCTTGAAGTGAATAGCGAATTCGTTCTTCGTATTGGAGACGGTGAAAGGTCAATCTTTAAAGGTTTAATCTGATCATTTTCCTTTACTAGATTCGAAATGGCCCTTCTAGATTTTGTGTATGATGGATCGATGTTTGAAGAATCTAGTAGATTTTCCAAAATCCTATATTTCTCATTCGAGTAATTTAATTCATCCTGTAATGATTGTAGTTTAATTTCCAGAGATCTTATTTTCTCATCTCTTTTCTTGATTTGCCGTTGTAAAAGCATTTCTCTATCTAAATAGAGTGATTGATTCGCATCATTTCCACATGATGCATCAGCACTTATATTTCTCAACTCACTAATTCGTTGCTTATTATATTTTAACTCTGATAATTTTCTTTTGAAAGCATCACTCCTTAAAATCCTCGATTTTGCCGCATCAGTATCCAAATACGAAGGCCGTCCTTGAGAAGGCTTCTTCAAAATTCTTGTCATGTCCCCACAAATATTTTGCATCTTATTCATATTCTCATGATCATTAGAAAAAACATCTTTGATTGTCTGGAAAATCCTAGAAAGCCTCCGCTTAGGAGTCCTCCTTCTTCCACTATTAAGAATTTCCTGATCATTTCTAACTGGTGCCTTTCTCGGTCTCTTTAACAGGCTTTTTCCCGTGGACCGTATATGCTTTCGTTTACTCTTTAATGCAGATCTTCTTCTTATTTCATTGAGCGATCCATATTCACGTTTCCTGCCATCATTTCCTGTTCCAAAAAAGTCCTTCCATAGTCTCTGCACAGATTCTAGCATCCTCACGGTGACGTTACACCCTTTGTTCAATATATCTACGTTTGTATTTAGATGAATATTTTATATTGTTAATTCGCGCATCGTTGTTCTTTAATACGCGTCACGAATTGCTCTAGCGTGTCTTCAAATAAAGCTAACAAGAGGTCTTGAAACACGCCAAGGACAACGTACCAACTGGATTGAATGGGGGTATCTCTCAAACTACTAGGCTGATAAATATGAAGTCAAGAGTCATTCTCATAAACATTGGTTATTTTTTGTCCGATATTTCTTAAAGTATATTCGTACAGCTTTTTTGAATCAAATCTTCAAATAAAAACTGCTCTCAAGTACTACTAACAACACTACAACACTATCGAGTATTAACACTTACAATTTATATTAGCTTTCTTTCTCAGAGGCTTCTTTTAGCAGATACAATTTACAGATATATAGTATTCCGGGTAAAATAAACTCGCCATTGGCGATTTGCTTAATGTTTTTTAAGACTAACCAGCTTTAAAGTAGCGCTCATACTATGGGAGTGATCCGATTAGGACAAGCTACCAAGATTGAAAGCTACAATGGTTTCCACAGAGTTCAAAGTGGCCCTAGGCTGCATAGCAACTCGTTTGGCTGTAATGTGCCTTTTTCCCTCTTTGCAGCAACAATTGGACAAATCTGTAGAATTTTCAACGCCAGTAACTTCATTTAGGTCGTTACAAGAAGGTATATATCTATTGCGGAATAACATTCAAGTGTATAACCACGGAGTGGTCCATCATCCCCCCATTCTAGTTTTATTCCTCTCTCTTTTCGACTCCGACAAATTAATCTCTATCATATACGCTTCACTTGATGGGTTGATTGCGTATCAGTTGACGAAGATGACAAAGGTTTTTAAGAATCTAAAAGTACAAAGCTGGCTACCAGGTCTTCTCTATGCCGTAAATCCCTTGGTTTTATTGTCCTGCGTCAGCCGTTCATCAATCATATTCACAAATTTCGCCATTTCTTCGTCATTATATTGCATATTAACCGAAGGCAATGTCATTCTATCCTCGGTTATGATATCTGTTGCGGGATACTTGTCATTTTACCCTCTTCTACTTTTGATTCCGCTATTGGGTATGCTCAAGAGCTGGAGACAAAGAATGTTCTCCGTCATCGTTTCCATATTATCTTTACTAATTCTGCTATTGTTTAGCTATAATATGCTAGGTGGAGAAAGTTGGTCATTTTTGACACAAGTTTATGGATCTATAATAAGTTTTCAAAAGGTTTTCCCCAACCTGGGTTTATGGTGGTACTTTTTCATTGAAATGTTTGACACTTTCATACCGTTTTTCAAAGCTGTGTTCAATATCTTCATAGCAGCTTTCATAACACCATTTACTTTACGCTACCATAAGCAGCCATTCTACGCATTTATTTTATGTATCGGATGGATTGTTTTAACTAAGCCATATCCATCCCTCGGTGATGCTGGGTTTTTCTTCAGTTTCTTACCTTTTTTTACTCCATTATTCGGTTATTTAAGGTACCCAATCATATCAGCATTATTGTTTCTACACGCTATTGTATTAGCTCCAATTTTCTATCACCTATGGGTTGTTTTAGGTTCAGGAAATAGCAATTTTTTCTATGCAATTTCCCTAGTATATGCTCTGGCTTTAGCGTCTATCTTGGTTGATTTGAACTGGGCAATGTTGAGAATTGAATATGATAATGGTGTACCAAATTTCAAACTAAAAGTAACACAAATTTAACTACTTCCCTTTCTATAAACATATATAGACTAGAAATAAAAAAGAACCTGGGACGTCCATCAAATGAAGTGGGTACAATGAATAAAAAGAGCCGTATTGATTATGCTAGAAGCTTTTGGAAGAGAGCTGCTTTGTTGGGATTTGCAAAATGCCACATTGGAAAGACAAAGTATGTAGCGCTTAGCTGGAGCTCATCAATAACGTGCAGTATACGCAGGTATGATAGACCGCAGATATTGCGTTTTAAATACGGTTATAATAGCAATACCACACTTAGTACTATGTCAATTTCTCCCTCACCAAATATCTTATAAAGAGCTTATTTTTGTTAGGGCTTTCATTAGCTGAAAGCAAAAATAGTATGATAAAACAGCGCAGCTTGAATCATCTGAATTAATGCCTTGTTCGGATGGGTATTTTATCACTCATTCAATCAATTTTTAATTAATATCAAAAGACGCTTGTCGTCAACAACAGACGGAGAAAGAACGTATACTACGTATTTTTAGACCTATCAATGATAATTTTTACAGTTATGGGAGATGGAAAACACACTGAATTGCGTAGCTATGGACACCCATACTGTCTAATTAGCCCTTATTCGTTGTTTTTAGAAAAGTGTAATTGAAATATTACATGATGACTCAATTCAAAGGGTAAGTTGTAACATTATCATTTTACTAGCTGTTCTAAAACAGGTTCTCGACACTTGGATCTGCTGCGAGAATGGTCTAAAAGATAAAAAATTTCTTCTTTATGATCTAAGACATGTGCAAGTTTCTTGTAGGTATTCTGATGCCATATATTGAAGTTTCCATTTAGCCTGTTTATCGTTTTGGGAAAGAGGAGTGTAAGAAATGTAGAAAAGTTCGGCACAATTGCGCAGGAATTTTCTCATATTCATAGCAAAATGACCACGTAACTATTTGATCCCATTTAAAAAAAGCGATTGTATTGGCTGAAACTTTAGATATAGGCGACGATAATGTAGCGTTAAGCTTCCAATTATATTCATCGGATAATCAAGTAGTTATTTTATTTTAGATTCACATCTACTTACATCAGACTTTAAACACATATTTCGAAACTTCCCAATTGTTGCTCTTTTCAATCGCAGGATTAATCAAAACCACTTACACTTGTATAACTTACGCGCTTTGGGCGGTAACTTTTTTTGTTTGAACTATGCAAAGAAAATTACCAATGATCAAAAATTCACTTAATTTGTTAAACCGTGTGAAAGAAAGTAAAATCGAAGATATGAAAAGCGTGGGTTTATTGTCATCTGAACATCTCGTATCGAAAAAAATTGTCTTATCTGCGGGCCTTTTTTAGAAACGACTCTATTTGGCACTAATATCAGAGTTTCAACTCCGTAGTATTTCCTTACTGACTGCTACTATGGTTACCTATTACTGCTGTTTCGTGCAAAAGCTCCGATTGTCAGATTTATCCATTTATAACTGCTATTTCTCTCTCTGCATGAATAGCATTTTTATTCCTTATTCAAATGCTGTACCGTCAAATGAACTCATCCAGCTTTATAAACAAATCATCAAGAATGCTCTAGGTATAGATGCTAGGAACTGGAATTCGGCGGTAATGAATTTTAATTTATAATTGTATAAAAACAAACTTTGGAATACCACGTACTTTTTTTTAAGTGGTACGAACTGCAAAGAAGCATTCAGAAAAACACTTCCGGAGCCATTCCCCTTGAAGAAGAAAGAAACGCTAAGATCAAGTTATTGAATAATTCTGCCCATTTTATTGGAAAAGCACTACAAGCTTATTCTACAAAAGTTGACAAAGAGTGAAAGTTGATAAATACTGAAAAAAATATGGAGATATGTCAACCTGGAGAATTCTCTGCTTTCTAAAGAAGTTCACTATTTTAGACTCACTCGGGTTTTACAGAGGATTCTCAGTGTTCAGGAATTACCATTCCTTCTTAATTCAAGTTTTGTCCATATTTCACAGATTTATGACATCCTGTTCTTTAATCTTTCTCGGATTGTCAAAAGGATTATCAATGCTTATTCCTTACTATTGTTCCTTTCTTATTTGAATTGTATCTTTGCGCTACGCAATTTTGATCTTCTATGTTATCTTCCTTCTATAGGAGGCTTTTTTCTCGAAACACTAAACGATTTCCAAAATCCAAGACTTGAAATAGTGAATATGAAACACAAAATGCTTTTCTTATCAAGTACTATAAATTTTCGAGGAGGTGATTCTGAGGTGAGCTGGAATCACAAAGAAAATGAACAGATGTCATTTTGAGAAAACGCTTTGGAAGAACGGAGAGTATTTCTTTGATGAAACTAATTACCAACATTCTTTGCGCGGAACTTTCGCAATATTTTGTATTCATAGAATAGTTACCTGAATTACCAAATGTCAAACTGTGGCCATAAAATTCGGGAAGCGCAGTCACTCTCTACCAATGATCCATCAATATAGATAAAAGTATTTAACAGCTACTGTTTCTCAAATAGATATATGAGCTTCCAATTAACACTTTAAAAACTGTAACAAAAGAAATCAGCGTCATCTATTAGTTTCCATATCCCTTTTCTTATTTCGAACAAGAGAACATGGTGCCTAGGCATCAAAGATTTCTCCTTGGACACTGCCTTGTCATCTGTTCCAGCTCCCCTTACCATTAATTTATCCAAATTACAAGTGTAATCCAATATGTTTGTTTTCGTTTCCTTACTTAAGTCTCCCTTGAGCTGCACGTATCTATTTCAATAAACTTGGCGGTAGTATACAGGATCGTGAACCTACGGCTGCGCACGACTCCTAGCACATGATCTCTTTTTCATTCTTCGGTTTGGAAAAGAAATTGTATTATTTTTCCGTGGAAACCGTATGGAGCATATTAAACAAAAGGCTTAGACAATGAGTTTCTGAACGAGGGTCCAAATCTCAAATTCGGATATTCTCTTTGCCCAGAAACGGAAACATCACAGGCACGCAAAAGGGTTTTTCAAGGCACCTCGGTAAGTCTATAATTGGCATTCCCACATTCTACGCATACGAACACACATAGGCGCCAAAAAAAACAATACCATCGCATACGAAACCTATGAGAGATACGTGCATCGTTCAAGAACAAGCGCATCTCCATAATAATGATGAAACGGTACGAAAGATNGGGCATCAGTGAGCGATTCGTTTGAGTAGTGATGACCGGTGAAGGAATGTGTATAAATAGAGCTGCTTTGACTACATGTCCTTGAGAATATGCCTTCTCTCTTTTCTTTCCAGGTAAGCTTATATCACCACTAACAAACAAAACAAATACAATGGTCAAATTAACTTCAATCGCTGCTGGTGTCGCCGCCATCGCCGCCGGTGCCTCCGCAACTACCACTCTAGCTCAATCTGACGAAAGAGTCAACTTGGTTGAACTGGGTGTCTACGTTTCCGATATTAGAGCACATTTGGCCCAATACTACCTGTTCCAAGCCGCCCACCCAACTGAAACATACCCAGTCGAAGTTGCTGAAGCCGTTTTCAACTACGGTGACTTCACCACCATGTTGACCGGTATTGCTCCAGACCAAGTCACTAGAATGATCACTGGTGTCCCATGGTACTCCACCAGGTTGAGACCAGCCATCTCCAAGGCCCTATCCAAGGACGGTATTTACACTGTCGCCAAATAGAGACGGACGCCTTTACGAAAAAGATTCCATAGACATTACAAAGAAAGTAACGAATATTAAAAAATAAAAAGCCTTTTTTTTTTTTGATAATACAAATACAGTTAACTATATAAATGTATATTAATATTATAAACCTATTTGATTAATGACAATATGTAGATACAACAAGTCCAGAGACTAATCTCCCCGTACGAAGGTAGCGTACACTATTTCCAAAAGGAAAAACAGAAACCCAAAACATGTGGGGTCCGTACCCTTTTATCTTTCCCATAGAATGGGTAGCTTTTTTTCTACGGCGGGGCCTGGAGTCGTTGCTCGTGAGTCAATTAGTTTTACAATTAAGGTTTGTAGATCAGGGTTTACTCGAACTACCCACCCGTCATTAAAATAGAACCCTCATGTTTTATATTATCCCGTAAATATTAATATTACGACACCGGATAAGATACTCGTATGTATCTAATGATAAGAAAATGAAGGGAGATGTAAAACAAGATGGGTTTAGGAAGTAATAATTGGTGTCGTGATAGGGATATTAAAAAGAAAGGGAATTTAGCTTATGATAGCAAAGGTAACCAATTTTAGTCATCGATGTAATGAGGATTCGATATCAAACCGTAGCATGGTTTAGTATGTTGTGATAATTGTATTTTAGGAACACTGGTACTATAATCTACGTGATTATAGAGTATATACGATGGAGCATGAATACAACGAAATGGTATATTTTCAGGTTCTGGTCGAAGCCTAAAGTAAAATCAGTATCAATGTTGGTGTTGGGATGACATGGTAGATCAAGATTGTTTAACTCTTACTGTAATTCCACTTTAAACGGGATCAGTGTAAACACGTGAAATCTAGTGATTGTAGATGCGGTTTTTCACTGTTGAATAAAAAGTCGGGAAATTCACACCACTGTAGAAAATTTCTTAATCTACAAAACAGATAATTAAATGGTGCTATATATATATCTATCTTGTATATAAGAGAGAATGGATATTCAGTTTAGCAAGTTTTCTCTTATTGTAGCTAATCCTCTCTTCTGCCTACCATTCTCAAAATTACTTTCATCTAACCATTGCTCAAAAGTTTTGCGAATGTCTACCCATTCTTTGTCTATTATTGAAAACCATTGAGTATCGCGAGTCCGACCCTTATATACCACCACTTGTCGAAACGTACCCTCATATTTAAACCCTAAGCGCATTGCCGCCCTGCTTGATGGCCCATTCAAACTATCACACTTCCATTCATATCGCCTGTATTGTAGATCATCAAATACATATTTCATCAAAAGGAATTGAGCTTCAGTTGCAATAATCGTCTTCTGTAATTCCGGTGAAAAAACCACATACCCAACTTCAAGTGAACCGCTGGCTTGATCGATTCTTATTAGGCATAATGTACCAACAGCACGTTTAGTCTCTTCATTAATAATTGCGAAAGGCACGGTATCTTTAGTTTCATTAAGTTCATTAATAAATTCCAAATATTCCTCCAAGTTATTGAATGGTCCCACAGGTAAATACGTCCATAATTTTTCGCCCGCTTTACCATAGGTATTAAAAAGTTCTGGCCCATGCTTTTCTCTATCGAGGGGTTCTAGTCTACAGTAATTGCCTTTCAATACAACTTTCTCTGGGAAGGCCCTTGTTGTCCAGCCTTCGACGTCGGCACCAACTTCTTGTCCAAATTTGTTTAAGATCGCCATAATTATTCTTACTAAATAGCTGTACTTCCAAGTTCAGAGGTACGGAAGCTACCGTAAAACCTCTGTCATTCTATTTTTATATCAATAATTGTTTATCAACCTCTTATCAACCTTCACAGTACCTTCGAATATGAGTCAAAAAAAAAAAACTCCCATTATGAATCAATGAACAAAGAAAATATCACGTGCACAAAAGATCCTACATAATCTGTGTCGCTAGCGAAGTAGTTAAATCAGTAGGTGTATTCCTAGGTATTCTTTCAGGTGCATGATTTAGTACTAGATTTGCGTACTTTGCAAGTTTTGGGAAAAGGATATTTACTTGGTAAGACCTTGGGATTTAATTGGATTTCATTGCACCGTTATTGTTAATTTTGTAGTAAGGGCCACGAATTTTTGACTCACATTGGATCTGCTTTTCTTTTTTTTGTTCTATACTAATTGATATATGCAAATCAAAGTTGCATATATCAGTATTCTATAAAAGTAATAAACTAAAAATTATGTAAAGATATTCTTGTTCGTTTTTCTTTTATCAATTTTATCCGACTTTTTTATAATCTTTAACATGTCTGAAATACTTCTTTAAAACTATAATCGCCAATAAATTTATCTTATAGACGAGAAGCACTTTTCAGTCATCGATGTGACCACATCTACTGCCTATAGCATTTCACTTTCACTATTATAGCATATACCATTCTCGTAACCAATGTGTTGTTGTAATTGTCCACAAGGCATATCCCAGATATACTTATATGGCCCGTTTCTACTTCGCTGAAGCCTCACATCAAAAGAACAATCTTGAGATAGCTTCAAAACCACACACATCGCTGCAGTTATCTCAAATCTTTCATCACTGATGCAATAGTTAAGTGATGAAATCACATCATTATTAACAGCTGTGTTATTATAATCAGGGCAAGCTGAGTTCGATGCAAATATATATTCCCATTCAGTGCCGTTTCTTTCGAAATTATAGAAATTGCTTTTTTTTAGGTAGTTCTTCTGGCTTGATTTGATCTTATTCATGCTAAAGTAATTCACAGTTAGCAACAATTGGTAAAAAACATTCTGTAGCAGTGTCCGCATACTATAATAAAGCTCCTTGTATGCTTGCAAATTAACAAAAGTTTCAAGGGTGTTATTAAAGGCCTCAGTAGCATTGGTGATAGTATCTGAATACGAAGAATTCTTCCTATAATCACATGCATTATTACTTAAAATACTTTCAGTTGAATAATTCATTGAAAGAGCATTTTATTGACCAAATACCGCAGAATTTGCCGAAGTGCTATTAATTTGCATACTATTATTAGAGAGACTTACACCTTCAATACCCTTTTGCATACTATTTTCGAGACACGCATAGCTGCCCAATAGAAACGTACCTAGAATACATAGCCTGAATAAGGGATATATCATTACGAGTCGAGTGGTCTCTTTAAAGAGGGTATGTATTTTGTCAATGTGCAGGGGGTTTATTATATTAAATTTTAAGCTACAGACTTAAATTGAATATAATATTCTTGATTCTGTATTACGGCTCTAAATTAAAAAACTCGTCGAAAAAAAAATGGATAAACCTTGCGTAATTCTATATATATTGATGAATATATTTATCTTTCGTTTGAAACTGAGTTATTGGATGAAGAAAAATACATTTACACAAGCAACTCTGACGATGATGAGCATATTTTGTTCTAAACCTCTAAATAAAGTACATTTACTTCCATCATAGGCAACACTTGTCTGCAAGCCTCCACATGGTGTATCTCAAATATTTGTGTATACTTTACTCCAGGATCTTTGGAGTCTAGCATCCACATTGCAAGCACTTCTATGGTCCATCCGAATATGCATTGCCATTTTATGGTGATAGTCTGAATCCTTATATAGTTACGTAGAATATACACGCAATTTCACTTGCTGAAGCTGTAGTGCCACAGTTTTTAGCATTTTCATCCTTGAAAATAGCTCAAGCAAATTTTCACTGACCACCATTCTTGGTAAGAACATCAAAACCACTTCCATCGCACGAACCTTTCTTCGATCCCTCCTTGATATTATGAGAAAGATTATTTATGGAAATGGTTAAATCTGCAATAAAACTATTGGCGCTATCAGCAAGGTTGTATAAAGAAAAAATTCTTTAATATGAAAAGAATTACAGAATCATTATACCACCAATCACCATCATCCTTTTTTTTAAAGTGTTTCAAGGAAGATGTGTTGTTATGTTAAATGTGATAACCCAAAAGCATGATACGAGTAATGTTTCAGTATTGTTTCAGTAATGTATTACACAAGAAGAACATATAGTGGCAAACCTCCAATCCACTAGTCCTTAAGAAATTCTAGTTTCTATGCACAAAAAGTAGTAATCCTACGTATCTTATATTTATATTATATATAGAAAGGTCCAATAATCTCACTACATTATGACATATAAGCTAGATTGTACGTAATTCCTTACGTCAACAAAAATTAACTGAAGAAGAAGCTAACCATAAAAAAAAAGTTCAAAAAGTACAGTGGAAGGGATATATTTCATTGCTGCTTCCCTTTCAGGAAGGTGATTTTGAGTGCAACCTTCCAAATTTGAACGTAATTTTGCTCCTGAGCATTTTAAAGCAAAATGCACTAAGTCTTCTTTCCCGTATAGTAAGTCCAGTCGATAGGGGTAGATCTGAAAGTTTCCATATAGTGATAATTTACTGCGCACTATCGGTATAAGGGAATAGCAACGGCATTAATTATCATGCCATTAATAAAAAATTCTGACGCATTAGACTTAATTGTTAAGCCCCAAGTTCTATCAAACTCTCAACAGAAACCAAGGAGTCGAGAAAATCCAGAGAAGTTGTAAATATTTTTGCTGACTGGAACGCGTAGATAAAGTTTCTTTTCCATTCAAAATGATATTATGAGCATTTTTGACCTAGAACAACTGTAAAAACAGCAAGGTTACGGCCGCGAAATTTTCTCACCATACTGATGGAAAGTTGTTTTGTTCTGAAGTTGTGAGTTTTTCATTGAACTGTTGCGAAAAAAAAATCCATACAGAAGTGTACCCACTGTTCTTCATCCTTACCTTTTCAGCTGCACACATGTATGCCCCTTACTTTAAACGATTTCTTTCTATTTTGCATAATGGCTGCCTCGGAGTATTACGGTGATTATTCCGATGAGTATCTCGCCAACTTTGCTTAAAGCGTGGAGCTCACTTGTCTTCTCCCACCAACAGAAGAGAATTTTATTGCTCGCATAATTTCTTGCCCACGGTTGCAGAGTGCCAGGCCAGAAAGACAAATTAAATATTCGAATGAACATCCCCATAGAATACGTATATATATATATGCTGCTGGTTTCTTTGTTTCGCTTGGGTTTTGGGACCACCATTCGTTAAATCACTACACATATGAAGTACTGCGAACTCGATTTATCAGGGCAGTGGCTGGATACAGTATATTGTGAAAAAGACTTCTCCGATTTTGTCTTCGTAAAGTTTCTAAATCCTTCACAGTTTGAAGAGAAGATATATTGCTATACTTTACATATCACAAAAAGAACACTAGAAAACAAGAGATTGCTTTTGTATTATGAAGATGAATTTAAGAAACATGGTCACGATGTCAATGAGCTTATTGGCGACGGTATGATCTTGCGTTCATGCTGGAACCCTCGACAGTAACCAGACCGAGATTTATGAGTATGCTAACTCCGTTGTGGACTCGGTTGATTTTGCAGCAAACCAACGATACTTCAATCTAATCATAACTGAATTCAATGGTACTACTATTGGCTTCGATACAAACGTTACCAACATTAACATTCTTGACGTCGACTATTCCTTTCTTCTCCAACAAGTCAACCAAGAAATGCAAAAAAGAGGAAAAGGGTGTCTCAATGCAAGATATCGTATCTCGACTGGTGGCTGTACTGATTGCGGTAAATCGCTCGGCTATTCGTCTGCACACAATTGCAACGGAAAGGGCTATTTCATGCATCAATACATGCACGGAGAAAAATGGTCATGTCTGTTGCGAAGAATGGTGTGGATCCAAACGCGCTGCCCAAAAAGAGGGATTTGAAAGCGGATGCTGCTTCAATAACCAATGCTATGGTGGTCATGACCACCATGATGAGTTCTAAATACAATATAAGTAATATGTACTGAGTGAAATATTATATATAAACAAGAACGTGTCATAGTAAAAGCTGGAAAAGCTGTAATTGCAACCTCTATTTTAACATCTTAATGAGACAATCCGCAACGAAAGGCGGACTTGGCTCATTAAGCAAAAGAAGCGACCCTGTTTTTCTAAAGAAGCGGCCCCAATATCTAGGAAAACGCGCAGGAAAGTCTTTTTTTTTGAAGGCACTTTTTCAAGATTTAAGTTTTTTACTTTAAAAAGTGGCCCTGGTTAGGGGCCTATTGTCTTCAAAAGAAGGGATCTGGTTACCCGGCCGTGCGTGCGCTGCCTGAACGTATTCACATGATTGTCACGTGACTGTCACATTGTTATGTCGGAACGCACTCCCCGAGGACGAGCGTTAGCCGTATTTTGAAGTTGCGTTAGCTGGGCGGCTAAGCAAGCGGTAATAAGAGAGAGGAGGATATAAGATGAGTGAAGCGAACGATGGGTGTATACGGTGGCCCAATGTCTTGTGGGTCTGTATTCATGTCATCGGAAAATAAAAGGATGGCAGATTGTGGTTTAGGTGCAGTTATGTATATGTAAGTATATAGATGCTTGATGAAAAGTGAAAAAGTGGAACAAAATGTAAAATATGGAATGATATTTTTTAGTGTTCGTAGGAGTATGCGATGGTATTATGATGTGTTGTGTGATATGGTATGTTATAGTATCATATTTAGCATCAGTGTGAGTATGTGAAGGCATTAATGTCATAGTGAGTGTAGTATAGCATGATATATGATATTATGGGTCAAGATATTGATATTCCAGGAGCATCCCTGTAAGTACGCGGTTGTTGTATATAGAGAAGGTATTATAATATATTGTAATGCTATTGAGAGTGATGGTATCTGTAGTATGATATTGATAGTGATATTTATGGTGTTATGTGGGTGATATTTATTCTATGCTATATGATATTGAGAGTGACGGTAATATATGGAGATATTATATTATGAGGAGTTATGATGATAAGAGTGGTTAGGGTGAGGAATGATGGTATGTATAGAATGGTGGTATTATGTATCGAGATATGAGGTGATAGGGTGTAGTGAAGGCATATAGTATTCGATGGTGTGAGAGCAAATGTGAGAATATTGCGATGTTTTAAGCTGATATATGATTTAGAGTATCGTATTTAGTGGTGGGCAGAGTTTGGTGGCCGGGCGATGGATCAAATGTGAAAATGTCCTGGGTGTTAAGTGGTGAGGTTCGTGCCGTATATGGCGATAATGTGGTGGTATGGTAGAGAAAGCTGGGAAGGGGCATTTATAGATGGTTAGGTGAATTTGAGGTGGATGAGATAAGTATAAACGATAATCGAAGTGTTGGTAAGAATTAATGATTTATAGTTGGGTGTGGATATTGGGAAAAGGATTGAAATTGTGAGAAAATATAAARATATAGAATATGGAAGAGGGGAGGTAGAGAAATATTGTGGTTTTGTATGTTGTGAGTATTATATTTAGCGTCCGTGTGAGTATGTGCGTGTATTATAATATGAAAGTGAGGGTATTTAGTATAATATATGGAATATTGGGTAGTATGATATGTTGAGAGGATATGGGTATTGAATTATGAGATGAGAGGTAGGTAGTACTATGGTATATGATATTATGATATATGGATGGGATATAGGAAGAGAGTGATGGTATTAGGGTATGATAAGTGGTGATAGCGTAATGATATTATGGAGAGGTAGGTAGTATATGATATAGTGAGGGTATATGGTATGATATTATGGAGGGGTGTGGTGTTTACGATTCGATATGTGTGTTTCCATGTGAATGTTTGTTTACGTTTGGATGGCTGGTAATATGATGTTGTGGTGGTTGTGCTATATATAATTATATGTAGCATCCGTATGAGTATGTGATGGCATTATGATATATGATATTATGATATATAGTATGTGATGGTATCATAATATATGGTATTATGGTATATGGTATTATGGTATATATAGAGTGATGGTATGGGATATTATGGAGGGGTGTGGTGTTAGGTATTAGACTATATGAAGAGAGAGATGGTATTATGATATTGAGATAGAGCGATGATATAGAGTATCATGATATATATAGAGATATG
>NC_030972.1:0-53894 GCF_001298625.1 Saccharomyces eubayanus
CGCTTCTTTTTGTCCATAGGCCGCTTCTTTTGCTTTATGAGCCAAGTCCGCCTTTCGGCGGACTGTCTCATAAAGATGTTTTGGTACTCGATGGATTCTCACTATCAGGTGAAACTCCGTAGCCGAAGCCCGTCTGGCGGCGCAAGATCATCGTCAAATTGCCAGCATTGGCGACAAAACACCCGCGCTCTAAAGGTTAAGAAAAAAGTTACTTGTTTAATACTTATGTAATATAAAGATAAGTAAGTCATTGCAATCGTAAATCACTCAGAGATGTAAATTCTACCCTCCCATGGCTTCAAAGTCCTGGAAGAGGCATCTACCTCCTTCTTTGGGAAGTTTCCAAACTCCAACTTAAACGAGGAGCTATCATTTGGAATCGTAAAGTCCACGTTTTCGGAGCTAAAGTTCAGGGCCGCAAGCAAAGTCTTATTCTCGTACTTCTTGGTGAAACTGAACAGTTTCTTGTTGTCCAAGTCGATGAACTCGAAATCATAGCCATAAACGGTGATATCCTTGTGTGCCTTTCTAAATCTCAAAGCTTCCTTCCAGAAAGCTAACACAGAGTTTGGATCCTTTTGCTCGTCTTCGACGTTGATTCCCTCCCTGAAAGATTCGTTCAAGTAGAACCATGGCTTGCCAGTAGGCCCGGAGAAGCCAGCATTTGGCTCTTCATGAGTCCAAGGCATAGGGGTTCTTGCATGGTCTCTGGACATAAGGGCAATTCCTTCCAAAAACTTCTTCATTTGCTCTGATTTTTCACCATACTCTTCCCTAATAAGCCTGTAGTTGTTTCTGATTTCAACATCCTCGTACTTTTCGACAGGCCAATTCTTGAAATTGATTTGGCCCAACTCTTGTCCTTGATAAATGAACAAAGAGCCGGTCAGTGACGCCAACAACACCGACAGTAACTTACCAGAAATAGCACGATTTTTTTGGGAGTCGTCACCAAACCTCGTGATAGAACGAGGTTGATCGTGGTTTTCCAGATAAATTGTTGACCAACAATCAGTTCCGTTAATGTACCTGAAAAGCTCTGCGAGGGCAATTTTCCAATCTTTTAATTCAAAGGGGACCAAGCTATAACGGAACAATGGTGAAGTCCCAACATCGGTATGAGAAAAGTTGAATAGCTCGCCAAGCTCGTGTCTTGAAGCACTTGTATACAACTTCTTGGTCTCGTCGGATGCATGCTGCATTTCACCAACCGTCATAATCTCTCTGCCATCCTTAACTCTGTCTCTGATAAAGCTATTCATTTCCTGGTGGAACTCGTGAATACGTGGACCATTCAAAGTCATTGGGTCACTGGATTGCCAAATTGAGCTTTCATCGACGATAGGAGCGTCTGGTAAGCCGTGAACTTTAGAATATAAGCTTCCCACATCTATTCTAAACCCATCAACACCATGGTCTAACCAATATCCAACAGCACTTTCATAGATTGCCTTTCTGCAATCTTCACTTTCCCAATTGAGATCAGGTTGACGAGTAGCAAATAAACGCAAGTAAAATTCTTGTGTCTTTTCGTCGAACGTCCACGCAGAACCACCAAAATAAGACTTCCAGTTGTTTGGAGGGATTGGTGCGCCATCGGCGTCATAGCCCTTGGGAGGTCTCCAGAAGAACCAGTCACGTTTTGGATTGGTCTTGGAAGATCTACTCTCTTTAAACCATTCGTGTTCGCTGGAACAGTGGTTGATGACCAGGTCGGTGATAAACTTCATACCTAACTTATGCGTCTTTTCAATCAAGGCGAAGCACTCTTCATTGGTACCGTAGGTTGGCCAGACCTTCTCGTAATTGGCAATATCGTAACCCATGTCATCTTGTGGCGAGTCATAGAATGGCGAGATCCAAATCGCATCGGCACCGAGCTCTTTGATGTACTCCAACTTGGAGGCGATACCTTTCATATCACCCCAGCCATCGTTATTTGAGTCTTTGAAACTTGCTGGATAAATCTGATAGATGGTGGCCTCTTTCCACCACTTGGGTTCTATTTCTGGATGTGCAGAAGAAATAGTCATTAGTATAAAATGTTGTTACGTGAGCAAATCCGATTAATGTTTTTGATTTGTTTATGCTCTACAGGTTTGAAATTTTTCCGAATTGCAACAAAAGATATACTACTCAGAACCTTCAGTGTGCCCTTTAAGTACTTTTCCATTTCATGAGAAAACAAATTTTCTTCATTTTGCAAGTATTGCCTGTCACGACAAGAGCTAAGAGATGAGCTACGTTGTTTTTTTTCCGATTATCTCAGAGGAATAATACAGCTTCGACAAAATAACTCAGTGACGTAGATATGGAAATGTTTCATCAAGGGGCTTAAATTTGTGGGGTAGATAGTGTAATAACCCGATTATTTTTTCTAATTCATCTTTGGTTGAGAATGGTGCTGGTGCTTATTTGTGCAAAGATTGTGAGGTTACTGTTTAGATTTCCCGAGATATTCTTCGAGATATATCCCTGCGACGAAGACTCTACCCTTACGTAGCATATAAACTGATCTCGGCATATTTCCTGGCCGAGAATTTCTCCGAGAATTAATCCCCCCCTCCCCCACGCGAATAACTTTGTTTCTCCAGTCCGATGGGAAATCTTTTTTTTTTCTTTAAACAATACACATGCATATACACACATACAATGTAGGAGTGGGAACAGCTATAAGAAAGAGTACACTTCAAGAAGTCTAAAACATGGTACCTGACATTTGCTACGCGGGAACATGTCCCTTTCTTGCAGATGAGCAACTATATGCGCCCACGGAATGCTTTTATCCTGAGCGTCATTATTGTATTATTGCGGCTAGGGATTCGAACACAATTCTTTTGTTCCGTAGTTATTTCTTGAGTGTACGATCGTGGATGTGTCCATTGTGTGATTTTTTTTTGTAACTTGCCTTCATTTCATTGAATTAGGAAGAACGCTCTAGTAAAATTACTAACTTGGGCGCATTAGGTGTCTCTGGAAGCGCATTCAAGGGCTGAAATATCGAGCTCTCGAACGATTCCCTAGATTTGGAGTAGATCATCCAGGACAGCTAGTTTTGATCCGGAGTAGCCGGCTCTTTAGAACGGTACCTCATTTCCCTCGGTTTTACTGAGGCTCCGTCCTTCTTTAGGCGTTTACCCCGCCCCCGGTTTTTATTGTCCGTTCCAGTATACTCTATGACTTAAATACAACAGATACTGATTTCAAGATTCTTCCTTCACAGAAAATATAAGAAAACACTGAATGAAACTGAAGAGAAAACTCTTTTAGTATAAATTTTAGTTTGGATAATGACTTTGGCAAAACAGGCATGCGACTGCTGTCGTGTTCGTCGAGTAAAGTGTGGCGGTGATAAACCATGTAATCGTTGTCTTCAACACGATTTGAAATGTACCTATCTACAACCCTTGAAAAAGAGGGGGCCCAAAAATATCAGTTCAAGAAGCTTAAAGAAAATTGCTGAAACGCAAACGTTCAGTGACAATGACAGTTGTATGACTGCTCTGGAAACATCTCTGAAACTTCCAAAAAGATTTATCGATAAATGTCTAAGGCTTTATCATGACAAACTATATGTAATCTGGCCTCTGCTCTCCTACGGTGATCTCCACAAACTTCTAGAGGAAAACTACGATGATAACTACGTATATTGGTTTCTGGTAGCTCTGTCGGCGGCCACTCTAAGTGATTTGCAAACTGAGATAAATCTTGAAGATGGCATTTCTTTTAGTGGAAGACAGTTGGCGTTTTTATGTATATCATCACGCCATCAGTTTGACGATCTCGATAACAGCGATCTGTTCAAAATTATGACATACTACTGTATGCATCGGTGCTTCTCACAGTTTTCTGATACAAAGACCTCATACAGACTTTCTTGTGCAGCAATTGGCCTCATCAAGGTCACCGGACTACATCGAGAAAAATTATATGAGTCTTTTTCATTTGAAGAGCAGCAGCTTAGAAGGAAGGTTTATTATTTGCTTCTCTTGACGGAAAGATACTACGCTGTATACATTTATTGTCCAACAAGTCTGGACGCTACAATATCCCCGCCACAACCTGAGATTGTGACGGACCCGCGGCTTTCTCTAGACAGTTTTCTGGAGATGATTAGAGTCTTCACTGTACCAGGAAAATGTTTCTTTGATGCTCTGGCTACAGATTCCTCAGATGCTTCTTGCACTGAAGATTCCTTGAAAAGAATATGGAAGGAACTTCACACAACATCGTTAGAGATAGAACCATGGTCCTATGGCTATGTTGACATCTCATTCTCACGACATTGGATCAGAATACTGGCTTGGAAGCTAGTTTTTCGAACAAAAAGTATTAATTCCTTATCTGCCTCAAGCAATGCACAAATACCGGTTGAGATTGCAAGGGATATGCTAGACGATGTGTTCTTAACTCCAGCCAATCTTTATGGAGTTCATGGCCCTGGTATACCAGCAAAGGCACTAGAAGTAGCCAACGCATTAGTAGATGTTGTTAATCAGTATGATCAAAATACAGAATCAGAAGCTTGGAAAGTATTGTGCGAGATATCAAAATTCGTTTTTTCTCTAAAGCACTACGACGGGAAACTAGTCGAAAGTTTTGTAACTAAATGCCAAAGTGCTCTTATCACTCTTCCAATCGCTAAACCCCTGAAATCGGGTGAACGATTTGCTTAAAAGGTGACTCCATCTTATTTTTTTATGGATTGTTTTATCTCTAGTTCATTAAGAACAATTTAGAAAGGAACTATTTTGGTGTTAACGGACTTTGGTTGTCAGTCAAAGAGATGTCTGCTTCTTCATAAGCACCTCTTCTCTATAAGGGAACCCGCTGCTTTGGTCGCCTTTGCTGGAAAGGTGTAGGCATAATTGATGTTATTCCTTTTCTGTGTTCAGTCCATGAATCATTTTATCGAGGCTAAGACTAATATTACGTTTGTTAAAGACATTGAATAATCATCGTGTTATAATCATGTTCAGATATCTGTTTTGTTAGATGGAAAGATAACATTCTAAAACATGACAAATATACATTATAGAGTCAGAGAGAATATGATGGTATTGGCCAAATTTTTTCACATAGCTGGTACAGGATACGTCTGCAGTTTATGATGTTTGCTTAATACATGATTATGATTTTATTACTGTGAAGGATTGTTGCTGTTTTTATACAATAGTGTCTGTCACCTAACATGCTATTTGGCAGATTAATCGACATACTTTGAGCTATTTATGATAATTATATAGTGGAATATAAATGGATATCTGGACTATACAATGCGGTAAAAAGAATTTTTTTATTCAGAGTTTTTAAACCAACACTGGGAAAATACTTAGATAACAGCAACCGAATGATAGTGAAATACACTTCCTCATTTTGCTATTACATTTTACCGGAATAAAATTACTTGGTCAATAGTCTTGATGTTTGATATGCTTATACTATTCATGTTCCCATTTACGTACAACTTGGCAATGGTATGTAAATCAGTTTCACTGTTTCAATATTTAAAACTATATCTAGAGAATTCAAATTCTGGTGTTCTATGTCAGATAACAAAACCAGATACCATAATATTAAAAAAAAAATTAAATGTGTTAAATAAAATAAAAGTGCCATAGTTGCCTATTGAATGGAGAGTCATAAATTCGTAATAGATGGTGTGCTTCGCCCTTCTTCCACCATGGAAGTTTCCATATCTTCCTTGGGATCATTATGAGCAATTTCTTTAGCCGCTTTGACAGCCGCAAATGGGTCCACTTTAGTCGTCTTGAACTTTCTTGCTGGAATACCGAGTCTAAATAGTTCGTTCATTTCCATAAAGGTTCTACCGGCAGTTTCGGGTAAATCAATGACAGCCCATACTAACGTCGCAAAACATAGTCCCCCCCAGAAGAAGCCTGACTTTGCACCCCAATCCCATTTTTCTGAATTCAATTGGTACAATGTCAGGACAGCAGTTACGATACATGCCATATTATAGGCGTTACGAGCCAGAATAATTGATTTAGTTCTTAGCCTCGAGGATGGTATTTCAGAAACTAAGCAAAAGACAACGGGAGCAATCCCCAGGTTGTAAAAGAAGGCGACCACCATTAGAAGAGCGCCACTTCCCATTTGGGCACCGTGAGTATCAGAGCATCCCAGACCTCCTATAATAAACAGTAAAACAGTCTGAATGGCCAGTCCGAACGCGTAAAGGTCAAATCTCCCAAAATACTTTGAAGCCCACCAGGATAGAAGTGTTGCAACAATACCAAGACAGTATTGAATAATACTAAAAGTGAATGCTGTTTCAGTGCTAACACCAGCCTTTTCGTAAAAATAGGTTGAATATCCTATCAGTTGTGTACCACAAGTGGTTTGACCAATCCAACATAAACAAGCTATTCTTGTTCTTCTCCGGTTGATACAGTCCTTCACACAATCCCAGTATGACCCTTCTGAATCTGACATTTTTTGTTCTTTTTCAATAGTCACTTTGATTTTATCTAGTTCCATACTCACCAGCAGTTCTTTCTCAGGTCCCTTGCCACTCAATGTTCTTTCAAGTGATTTCTTCGCCTGTTCCATTCTCCCTTTCTTGATCAACCACCATGGAGATTCAGGTGCAAAGAATATCCCTATTGCCAGGGGAAGAGGCCAAATCCACTGTAAAGCAAATGGTAGCTTATATCCCAAATCCGAGTCTGGGTACTTGTTTTGGGAATTTTTCATAATACCAGCAGCAAAAAGTTGGCCAAAAGTCCAGCACAAGTTTGAATAAGTTGTCAGGTAGTATCTTAAAGCCAAAGGACAGATTTCGGAAGCATATGAGACTGTCAAACATTGGAAACAACCCCATGGCATACCACACAGTACTTGTCCCACGGCAATCATACCCAAACTTTTGCAAAAATACAGAATAAAAGTGAAAGCGGCTAAAAAGAACAACGCCACAATCAATGTGTAACGATTACCCATGTAATCTACAAAAGGACCAGTCATTTGTAAACCAACAATCTCACCTGCCACAATACATAAAGATAAACCAATCTGCCAAGAAACTGAAATTTCATATTCTCCTGTCTTGCTATTCAGAGAACCATATTCCTTCTGGAAAACGGGCAAAGCATAGAAAGATCCGAGGATGGCAGTATCATAACCTTCTTGAATCAGCGTTGTGGAGACTAATAGCGACCAAGCAGCAGCTTTGGGATACGTTTTCAAAGCTTGCAGAAGTGGCATCCCCCTTTCACTTTCGTCTGCCTCCTTCGCATCCTGCATAGCCTCATCGAGAAGATCTGGGACTTCCTCATCATCATCTTTTGGTACTCGTGAATCTTGACCGTACTCAATATGGGAAAGATCAAAGTCAGATTTCTTGCCTTGTTCCTGCATCTCGATCGAGTTGAGATCGGTACTGTTCATGCCGTTCTCGATCTCATTTGAATTAGAGTCAATCTTGTTTTTTTTTCTGTTTATCAGTGAGGATAAGCCCTTCATGATCAGTTGATAGTTTTCGATATGATTTTTTTTTGTTCTGCTGAATATGCTAAAACCTATCACAACAAGTTTGAAGAATATTGTGCCTCTTTATATAATGTATAGAGAGCACTCTGCACTCTGAGGATATTGCTTAAAAGCAAACAAACAATATTTTAAATTCTGGTTCAGCAGGATATTCTATCGACACCACCCCTTGTCATGACGTCCTGAGCAGTATTGGGTAGAGGGAAGCAGGAGAGTGTGCAAAGTTTTTTTTGAAAAGAACAAGCAGAGATCTGTAACAGGTGCTTCTCCGGAGAAATTGACTTAACCTAAAAGAACTGAAAAAAAAAATGCGGAGAATTAGTACTATAGTATACCGCCTGTACGAATTTTTGAATTAAATGAAGAAAGGAAGTAACGTAATCTGATCATCAATTGTACAGAGATTGCTCCTATATCCAACCCCTGATTATTTTCCACCTTAAGCTATTCACGGCGGAAAAAAAGCTTAAGTTGCGCACAGTTGACTGGCTTGTAGCTCTTTCCTTTTCGGATAAACTCTCGGTGAAATTCTCGGTGGTGTATATATAGGTTTATTTTTCGGTAAGCTTAGATAATTTTTTCCTTGGACCTTTTAGTAACGGCGGACGTATTCTCGGCTGCATGTTAGCGGGGTTAGGTTTACAGCATTATTCCTACGAGAGTTTCTAAGACGTCAACGACGATTTAGGGGTAACAGGTACCATATTTCGAAGATAATAGCTTAAATTTTTATTGATTTCAGCAAGCGCCATTACTATTTGGTATTCTGAATGTATTCTGTAACTGGTGGGATGATTCAAAATACAGTGTTGAGAACTAAGTTTTTTGTCGGATACTATTCACGGATGGCATACAAATTGCTCTCTTGTTTTGAACAAATTGGTTGTTGAATATATCGGGGACAAATCTCTTCCTGGGCTTCCAAATAAATAAGAAAAGAAGTGAAGTAATAGAGCCACATTCAATTTAACACATAAGGAGAATAACTGCCCGTATCGTAGAGTAAGAAGCTCCTGAACAGCGGAAGAAACCACAGTTCATCATATCTACCATGCAGGTTTTAATCATACAATGATGATGAATGATATTAAAAGAAATTGTTGCAGAAATTAGTACATCAAATATTGTTCTAATTACACTCGTTTTTTACAAATGGCATAAAACATATTAGAGTCTGAAAATTGTTGGTGGGGTGTGGTACCAAAGAGGGCCATTCACAACAGATATAAGTTTTAGAAATCCTAAACAACTCTTCACAGTAGAAAATGTACACACCAGAATTAGATTGAATTTAGACGAGATACTAAGAAGAATTGAACTTCAAAATAAACGGGCAATATTGTAAATATACAAAAATCCTTAACTAATATCTAAAGCTTAGAGCAATAATAAATGCTCGGAGGGTGTATGCGGCCTTCCTTGAAATACCGATCTCCTGTTGCATCCTGAATGGTTGTTCATAACAATAGTAGTGGTCTATCCAGAAACAAGTAGCATATTGCATTCAATGTCAAAAGTCTTTTCAGCAACGTTTGCCATATCATCCATGGTTACGTAGCCTTGTTTAATATCCTCAACAACGAATTGATTTCTACTTTAGCAACCATAAGATATGATGATTACGACTTGAACCTCTTATCACAAACTGCTACGTCTTCGTGCCTTCCACCACTGCCACACCTTTATTTATACTTCTAATGATTATTTACGGCTAGTGAAAAAATCTAGCTACATGGTCGCCGCAACATGCTTTTATGGTACAGATCTTTACGTATCAATCATAGAGACGAAAGATAGTTTCATCTCGAGAGTGCACTGACAATTGATTTTCGGAGGGTTTTTCCAAGCGCAACTCCGCATAACTTAATCTTTTCTTCCCACGGTTTTTCCGTAGCTTATTTTCGCGTAGATTAATTTGCCGTATAATTTTCCGATTTTATTTCTTGCCTTCTCTCTCATAGTAGACCAATATCCGTGGGAGAAAGAGAGCTGTTTCTCAAAATGCCTACACCAAAAATCAACGTCACGGCATTTCTTGTATTTTAAGTAACTGCAGAAACCGGGGGCTTTCAATAAAAACATGGACAATGCAAAAGTATCACAGTGGTCTCTGTGGAAGAAAAATTGGTGCTTTGAAAGGGCGTTAACGCAATGATTAGGACTTCTCACTCTATAAATAAGAACTAGCTGCGATGCAGTCCGGGTGACAATCTGGGCTGCAGTGTCTCTCCACCGAAGACCCCTTAATGTTGCTTGAACAACCCCAGATTTTAGTAATTTTTTTTTTATTTCATAACTTAAATACGGGCGGCAGAATAAATCAATGGAATAATAATCTCGATCGATAACTTTTCGCTCAATATACAAAAAAAAAAACAACTGTCACAAATTTTTGTCTTAGAATAATATGAGTATTAGAAGACAGTCATGCGATTGCTGTCGTGTTCGTCGAGTAAAATGTGACCGGAATAAACCATGTAACCGCTGTAATCAGCGCAATCTAAAGTGTACTTATCTCCAACAATTGAAAAAGAGAGGTCCAAAATCTATAAGGGCAAAAAGCTTGCGAAAAATAGCAGAAGTTCAGACGGTGAGTATGGAAAATAATATTATGGCCACGCCGGTTGCACTTATGAAGATTCCGCGGAAGCTGATCGAGCAATGTTTGAGGCTATATCACGATCACTTATACGTAGTCTGGCCTATGCTATGTTATGATGATCTTCACAAACTTCTGGAGGAAAAATATGACGACGGCTATACTTATTCCTTTTTAGTATCTCTTTCGGCTGCCACTCTTAGTGATTTGCAAACTGAAATAGTATCAGAAGAAGGAGTTTCTTTCACTGGGAGACAGTTATGCTCACTCTGTATGTTATCACGGCAATTTTTTGACGATCTCCGTAACAGTGACATATTCCGAATTATGACATATTACTGTTTGCATCGCTGTTACGCACAGTTTGCTAATACGAGAGCTTCATACAGACTTTCTTGTGAAGCTGTAGGCCTCATTAAGATAGCTGGATTCCACCGGGAAGAGACCTATGAATTTCTTTCGTTTAGTGAACAACAGCTCAGAAGGAAGGTTTATTATCTACTTCTTATGACAGAGAGATATTATGCAGTATATATTAAGGGCGTCACAAGTTTGGATGCAACTATAGCGCCACCGCTACCTGATACTGTAACTGACGCTCGGCTTTCTCTGGATAGTTTCCTTGAGGTGATCAGGGTCTTCACTGTACCAGGAAAATGTTTTTATGATGCTTTAGCAACCAACTGTGCCAATAATTCTTGTACCGAGGATTCTTTAAAAAGGATATGGAATGAACTTCATACGGCATCACTCAATATAGAGCCGTGGTCTTACGGATACGTAGACTCTTTGTTTTCCCGGCATTGGGTCAGAACACTAGCATGGAAGCTGGTACTGCATATGAAAGGAATGCGGATAAATTTTCTTTCAAATACTAACAATACGCACATACCCGTTGAAATTGCTAGGGACATGTTGGGTGATACGTTTCTAACTGCGAAAAACATCTATGATGTCCACGGTCCTGGAATACCGATGAAGGCCTTGGAAGTCGCTAATGCATTAGTAGACGTTGTAAGTAAATACGACCGCAATATGAAGCTGGAGGCTTGGAACGTTCTGTACGATGTGTCCAAGTTTGTTTTCTCTCTGAAACATTGTAATAATGAAATGGTCCAAAAGTTCTCAAGTAAATGTCAGAGTTCTCTAGTTGCTCTACCCATTTCTAAACCTTTACAATTGAATGACAACTCCAACGATGACGATGATATAATCTCTTGATTAGTTTTCGATCTCTGTTCCCCAAATTTCCTGTGAATATGGTATTTTTATCGAACGAAATTGTGCGTTTTTAATGCGGGTGGGGGTGAATAATCACTGTTGCTTGAAGTACCTTTCAATAAAAGAGATACTTGAGTCTTTTACCCACACTTTTCGGAGGTGTATTCAATTATGCTTAGTATGTCAATCTTAGCATCTCTCTTAGTTTTTTTGTATCCATAGATCCGTATTACGTACTGCCACTTTTTTCAGTAGACAATAAGAAGCAAGACTAGGTGAGATGGCTGTGCATTGATGAGAGACGTATTTAGCTTGAAAAGAGTAAGGGACAAATGTTAAGATATTTTTGTTTTCGGTTGGGGTAGAAAACTACGTGTTTCTTGCTTTGCGTCTTCTAACGAGACCGTCTCATTCTTATCTTTTCTGTTGGTATCGTCCAATTATCATAGGTTAAGGCACCTTTATATTCAGTATATTACGTATTTGAATTCAAGCATATTAGTGCTATTTTGTTTTCCAATATTTTTGTCGGGTTATGTAAATAAAATAGATTTAGTAAAGCTTAAAATTTATATTACAAGTCTTTAGGAACGTAATTTTCACACTAAATCTACACTGACTGTATCAACATCGAAATACACAGTTTAGGTGATACGATAAACACGAAATGAAGAGTTATAATTGCGGAGGTTAATCTTCTTATGGCTGGTGTGGAGGTCGAAGAAGTAATGAGAGCGGCCTCTTGGAAAGAATTATCTTCTAGGAAGTCTAAAGTGTTTCAGCGTTTGACGATGACAGTAATGGCCAAAACACTTGCAACAGCTTGCTGGTGACCACTACTTTTTCTACTTTTCGGTATCACTATTTTCCAATTGGTTGGTATGAAAGACTCCTTTGAGACTTCTATTGTTTTGGAAATCGTAAACTTTGTCTCTACCTTTCTTTCACTTTACTCTATCGATAAGCTGGGACGTTGCAAGTGTCTTTTGTTGGGAGCTGCTACTATGACGGTATGTATACTTATTTATGCTTTTGTTGGTGTCACAAGTTTATACCCCATGGCAAAGACCAACCATCGTCTAAAGGTGCTGGTAATTGTATGATTGTGTTCACTTGCTTTTATCTTTTCTTTGCCTGCACCTGGGGGGTTCAGTATGTAATGTGGTTATTTCTGAAACATTTCCGCTAAGAGTTGAATTCATGTTTATGTCTGTTGCAACATCTGCTATTTTATTATGGGGGTTCTTGATTGGGTTTTTTACTCCGTTCATTACTTCAGTGATAGATTTCTATTACGGTTACGATTTCATGGGCTGTCTGGTATAAGATAATGATCTAAAGTGGATGTAATCTGTAGATATAATAGTATCACACGATTTATCTTCTATGGCTCAGGTGTGATAAAAGAGCACAACCTCCAACCGATCTTAGACAATGATCAGATCACAAAACGTAAAAAATGGAAAACTTTATTTTTACATAACTTGCAGGCAAAGAGGGAAAAAATACGATAACCTCTATAGTAAATTTGAAGCTAAATTAACTCGTGACAAATATTGTAAAGAAATCTACTACATTCACCTACAGCAACAATAATCTACAAGTGTCGTAGGGAATCGACGTTCAGGTCCCTGAGGGTAGGTAATTATTTTGATGAATTGAAAAAAAAGTGTTGCATATAACTGTATCAGAACAGATGATGCGTCTTCCAATTCGCTGTAAAGATTGATACTATTAGGTAATCCCTACATGGGTCTCCGTTCGCGGCACGTTGTGCATACTACATCCTTAATGGGCGTTGGAGTTGTATTGTTACTTTTGAGGGATTGTGCATAATAGTTTTTTGTACGCCATGTTATTGTGATTTAACAGAAAAGCTAAACCGCCTTTGAGAGACTCATTCAACCTGCGGTATATTTTTTTCTTTCTCTATATAACCACTGAGGTTAACGCATTCTAGGATTGGATTGTTGAGCATTAGGGTAGCACAAACATACATGCCAGGGACTATAATATGGACTAATAATATCAATATAAAAGAGTGGAGGTTTTCAATTAAAATGAATAAATTGTACTTTTCATTGTTACCTTTTTTTGATGTCAAAACACCACTAAGAAAAACAACCATATCWTGGGTCTTTCAAGCATCGTTACTTCCCTCGGCGTTCTGATCTCTATCGCAGCTGCAGTTAGATTTGATTTGACTAATGTCACCTGTGCAGACCTCCACGGCCCTCACTGCGGTACCTATGTTATTGAAGTTGTTGGTGAAAATGGGACATTTTTGGGCCAATCCTCATTTGTTGGCACTGATTCTTTGACTGAAACTGCTGGCGTTGCTTGGGCAAGGTACTTGGGCCAGGAAACAAAGTTCCTTCCAAAATTGACAACTTTTGCTACTAACGAGACAAAGAACTTTTCTCCTTTGATTTTCACCACTAACATCCAAACCTGTAATCCTCAATCCATCGGTGATGCTATGGTCCCTTATGCCAATACTGTTAGCAATGAAGTTGAATTCAATTCTTGGGCCGATACTGCTTATAACGCTTCTGCAGTAGTTGGTTTAATTAACCAATTGTTGAATTCTACTGATTATGGTGTTCAAGTTGCGTCATGTTATCCCGGTTTCGCTTCTGTTCTTTTAAACACGCCAACCGTTAACATTTTCGGCAAGGATGATGCGTTGCCAAACTTCTGTTCTCCAATTCAACTAAAGGCTGTTTGTCCACCAGAAGCTGGTTTTGTTTAATTTGTTTTCTGAAAAGAAACTTCTTACCTTATAGATAGTCATTATCTAAATAGTATCTACTATAACCAAGTCCTTAAGAAGATTGCTGAACGACAAAAGCATTTTGCTTAAGAATTAGCACCGAAGTCACAGCTCATAGTAGATCAAATAACAGATAACTGAGCTGGCCGGTCGAATTATTTTTTGTAGATCGATATATTCACTCCAAAGACCTACGATTTGTGAAAAACGGTATGTCTCAGTATCTATAAACTTGATTACCTTTCTTAGTTCACCTTCCTTGAATAGTGTGCAATGTTTGAACAACAAGCGTTCACTCAATTTGGATCATTCAGCCATAGCAATGATCTATCTTTGTTTGTGTGAGACAGCCGCACGGAACATACTTGGTAAAACTCGCCAGTGATTTCCTCTGAGATGAGGTTTTTCAATTTACTAAGATTTGACACATTCTTTGAATAGAACGTAAAACGGTTTTTTGATAATAACACCTCGATCCAACATCATTATTTGCTACCGTAGAAGTATTTTAAAATTGGGGAACATCGGATGGCTGAAGAAGTGAGCACTGATGAGGTGTCTATCATTGATCTTGGTTGGTTCATGTATAGATTATTATCACCTGATAATATATGCTCGATTGCATTATATACCAATTTAAGTATCAAACTGAATCTGTGAGGCGATAAATGTGATGCTGTTACAAAAACACAACCGTAATGTAATCTATTCTATCTGAAGAAATACACATAGTTGCGACTAGAGAAGATGTTGTTATGGACAGATTCGTCTCTTCGCGTGTCCGTAAATAATACGACCAAACACCATCCACCAAGAAATCCCGAAAATGAAGCGTGTCTGCTTCTAAACGAACTTTGTTCTGGTAGCTTTATTTCTTCGATATTTCTACCATCTGCAAGCAGGCAATTTTATAAATATTATCAGTCACATACACTAATCGCAAATTGAATAAAAGCAATAGAAACTAATGAAAAGTAAAAATATGAAGTAAAACGGAAACAATGAATCAAGAACCATTCGAGTCACAATTTTCCCAGGGTTATTTAAACAGATTCACATGGTATATCCCATATATTTTGTTGAAAAAAGTACATATCATTCCATTTCAAAAAACGGAAATCAGCTTGCCATTCTTGATCAGGTTGATTCTTACTACACCATGATGCTGAACTTTCTTTGTGCGCCTGATCCATAATCCATTCCTTTATTTCTTTTGAGAAAGCAATGGTGGTTTCTTTCATAGACGTTTGCTGAGTTTTTCGTGGTGAAACAGCTACGATATAAACACTATTAGTATCAGCCGTATCTTTTGCTTGAAACCAAGATACCCACCAGCCCACACTTAATTTGTTAAATGAATCGATAGAACATTCAAAAATAGGATTTGATGGGGTAGTCGTATTGCGTTTACTCCATTTCTTTGAGAAGGGTAGTCGGGATAATAACAGATTGGTGCCACCAAGTAAAGTGTCAGATATAAGGTTGATAATCGAAGTACTTTCATTCCCTGTATTTAGTTTATTATGAGATACGCCATTCTTGTGAATATTTTTGTATGCTCTGCTTTTCAAAGGATCAATGGCATCAAGTACAATGTTGGTGAAGTCTGCCTCTTCTAAGGTCATGCTATTGGTATAAGATGATGAAACGAGCTTCACAAAGTCTTTCATGTCGCTCCACTTTACATCGGTATCCCAAAAGTAACTATTCGTCGTAGGCATATAACGAAGGGGAGGTAGATCGTTAGAAGCAGTGTTCTCCAGTCCGATTGCCAAAGTATGTTCTAGGTCATCGGACCAGGGTGTGCGATCCGCAAAAGAATAAGAGATACAAACACAGATTATTAAAAGAATAAGCCTCATTAATGCTAAGATCGTTATTGTATACCTTTTTGTAGGATAATTTATCAATTAGGTGAAGTATTACCACTTTAAGGTGAAACATGCAGCTTATATATTGTGTGCCAACGTTTTAAATGATACACTTGCCCCCATCTAAACGAAATTTTCGTAATAAATTATTCACTACATTAAAACCTATCTACGAGTGCAATCCGTTGTTATTGAAAGGTTGAAAAATGGTCAAGACTACTCATGTTACTTAACAGATACTAGAAAAAAACAATTTAGAGCTGATCAGTATAATATACGCTACGCACGCTTCACAGAAGTTTCCCACATCATGCTTCTTCGATCACAAAGTTAGCTATTTACTTTATTAGTAGTTATCAATGCAATTATGCAAATTCAAACGAAAAAGTCTAATTAATAAGACAACCGGAAAGGCCAAATCCCAAGTGCTCTGACAGGGTATGTCACAAATATTCTGATGACAGAAATAAGCTTCCTCCCATTTCAAAAAAAGGAATATCTGCATGCCATGATTCTCCATTATCATATATGCTACATCAGGAAGATAAATAATGTTCGGATAGTGTGCCCAATCGTTAAAACAATTGTGAGCATAATTTTTGTCACATCTTTCTTCTCATTTACAAGCTTGTTTTGCACGACTCGTAGTAAATGGGTGATATTGAGGACCACGACAAATGAGCCCTCTCTTTTGGTCAATTTTTCATTACCTGGGTCGAAAACGTGATTCAGTTAAACGTCTATGCCTTTTCAGTTCATGTTTAGATTATTATCTGAGTACTTGAATGGTGGTCTGAGTGAGGCTCGAAATGTTGGCGTAAATAGAATTAAGAACAGCAAATATTTAATAAATTTATCACCAAAATTGGCTCCCTCTCGTCCTTTTTGATAATTTTTCAATAATAATCCAAGGGAAACAGCAACTAACTGGCTCCCTATATATGGTACTGTCGTTGAACGTAAACGCAACCAAATATAAAGCATATTTAGCTCCACTAAGAAATTAGGAGATTGCCTGTAATTGTCTTAGGTATTCTATATCTCACACGAGGGTGCATATGCCAATTCATACCAGTATCCACAAAATGGGCACTTCAGTTCCATGTAAACGAGAATTTTACATCTACGAGTTTCTCCAGTGCCTATCTAAAGCTTTTTTTTTCTATTTTTACTGCAGTTGCCTGTTAAAGAACCCTTTTTTCCCGCGTGTTATTTTAAGGTACCGCTACCGTTCCTATTGTTCAAAATAATAATTCGACTTATGAAAATGTTGTGATCAGGGGTTTAGGAGACTAAGCTGTGCGGCCGTATTTGCTTCATCTATCCCATTGGAACCACTATCCCAGAAGATATTTAAATGTGGCTTATACGAAGGGGTGAGAAGACGGGGGAGATTCTGTTCCGCAGTGAATTTGCGGCAATTGCTCCTCATTCTGCTTCATTCAAGCTCCAAAATACACATTTATGGACCGATGGGCTATGTAGATGAAGATTATACTGCAAGAGAATGCAGGCCTATGAAACATTTGAAGGGGGGAGCGTAAGACTGAGTGCAGGCACATGTAGTTTAACAGCGTCTTATTCTTTAGTCGAGGCCATTGTTTTTTAATGCGTATCTTTTATGCAACCACGTGAGTAAATAGACACCACTGAGGGACAGGAAGTTAAGGTTTTGCGACAGTCAAGTTGAAGCAGAACCAGCTATGAAATCGTATTTCCACTTACTCCACAATCTAAATATGCTCAGACATCGGTAGTAGCGTAAAGAACAAAATTTAATGATTTAGACGGTTTGTTTTGATCTCACGTTTAGCTACCTGTAGTCATTGCAGCTCTAACTTTAAAAATGACAAATCTATGATCAATAGAGCCTTATAAACACAAAAAAATGAATTTTGCAGTTGAAGTGACTATGTTTATAGATGAAAATGTACTTTAGAAATGCTTTTCTACTCAATTGCGACTTGCGGTTGTTTATTTTTTCTAGCTGTCATCAAGATATCCCCTGTAGATAACCAATGCATTTATAATAAAAGTTTGCAGCTCAAAAGTCAACATGTTATGACATATTTTCATTAGAGTCTACTGTATTCTGATTATTTCTTATGCCAGTGAGTCATTTTCATCAAAGTACATAATAACTATTAATGCTCTGAGAGCTTCATAGCGAGACTTACTATCCCGAAAAAGCGACTTATCCGGACATGTGCCATAATCATATTATACACAATAGGACTACATGTTTGCAATATTACGCGAAGCTTATGATGAAAAACTTCCGCTATTAGCTTTATCTTATAATCATTATCAAACGTCCTTGTACTCTGTCAAAACAGAAAACGCGCAGAAAACCAGGAAACTTTATAAATGTTGTGATCGTCAAAGCAAAAATTGAAGCGTTTCCTTGTCAATAAAATGTCCACTGGCTCGACGTAGTCAAGTCGCAAGAAGAACTAATAAAAGCAAAATAGATGTGATGTTCTTTTCAGTAAATAAGCTAAACTTTGAGTTTCGTATCTTTTGGAAGAACGATGGTTTCAACGGGGGATAATTCATCGTGTGGTTCAACTCTTGTTTCGTTGTTATCAATAACAATAGCTTATACTTGAAAATAGGAACTGACAACTCTGCGTCTTCACGTTGCGCAGGCAAACTAAAGTTTACATTTACCTGGTAAATAATATGGTTTGATATCTTAGGAGTGAACAGCCGATAATATGGAAAGGCAGAACATAAACAGTTAAAAAAGACTGCAAATACGATAAAGAACAACTACAGCAGAAATTTTTTTTTCATGATATAGGAAACTACAGACTAGCACTTTGATTGGCAGGACACCAACGCCGTTGTAATAAATTCCACAACCAGTAAACCTTGGAATAATTTAAGAGTGATTTGGTGTGGTTCTAGGGTTAGATGATTCATTTTGATTAGTTTTTGTACATATTATCACTACTTAGATACCTTATACGTAGCAACAACAAGGAAGCATTGCTCTGCTCGAAACCATGTTATGTGTCATTAAATCTTACTATTCTGCTATCAGACCACACAATATACACATAACTCAAATACAAATCATTTTGAAGTGTGTAAATTAATACTCATACCTTCTTCTGACCGGACGTTAGGAGTCTCTGAATATATTCTGATAGTTAGGTAAACTTCGTGATGAGGATATATTTATAAATTGTTTAGTTCTCATATATGAAATAAAAAATGTTTACAAAGCGTGCGAAGCTCATATAATTTCGAACGTTTAATTAATCTTGAGTGAGACACTCTAAAACTCAACTATTAACGGAAATATGCTGAGGATAATTAAAAGTATACTGTTGTTAGGCCAGAAACATATGGGCTACTATCATATTTGATCCATTTTGTCTGAAGGAAATGAATGAAGTTTAGGGTAAAGAAAGTTAAGCAAAAGCGGCTGTTACTTGGTGTAATTATGGCATGCGTTTGGAGGTGTATTCAAGCTGCGATCATGTCCACCGCCATAGCTACCTTCAACGATGCTGTCACTGTGTGCACAATATTATGTCCCTAATTTGCCTTAGATTTGAGCTTTAATGACCGTGAGTTGAATATCACAACGAAGCTTCTGCAAATATGCTTCGAAAGTTGTGCAGCATTCATTGCGCGACGCTTTTCTTTTCACGTTAAGAATATTCAACGCTTAAACAAAGGTAATCGTTGTGAATAACCCAAGCACGCGAAATTTCTTACTTCAAGTCAAGATAATTACTTTACACGTTAGCCTTGAGTGCGCCGAACAAAGTGGGTAATTTGTAGCTTACCGGTATAGGAACCAAAAAAAGTTCTTGCTTTTCGAAATTTTCTTCTTTACTCGTTTTTTTCGTTTCACTGAAAATTCTTGGCGCTCATTACGTAAGGAACGAACCCTATTTTTCGCTTACTTTCTTTTCACGTACTCAACATAAGAAATTAATTTGGGAATAAAGACTATATAAGGACGGAAGAGGCTCCTTTACTTGAACCTGTAACAGAGTTATTCGTTTTTTTTTTGGTCAACAAAGCATTTAAAACAAAAACCTTGTAATCAAAAGCAAAGAAACAATATGGTCTTGGCTAAGCAATGGGTTCTAAAAAATTTACCGGCTCCTGGTAAGCCATTCAATTTTAATTTTACTGATCCTGAATGCACTTTCGAACTAACTGAGAAAGAACTCTCTCCAGAACAACTAAAGAGCGGTGAAATACTATTAGAAATACATTACTTGTCTAATGATCCTGCTCAAAAATTTTGGATTTCCTCGATGGATAAAAATTATGCAAAAGGTGTCCAACCTGGTGAAATTATCCCTGCAAGAGGGATAGCTAAGGTCTTGGCTTCTAAAAACGAAAAGTTTGCTCCTGGTGATTATGTCTCTGCAAAAACTGGTTGGACTACCCACGTTATAGTTCCTCAATCAGATATTAGAGAAGCGAGAAAAGTTGATAAAGATAGGGTGGGAAAATTGTGGTGGTATTTATCAGTCTTGGGTGGTACTTCATTAACAGCGTACTTTATCTTCTTCGCCTACGCTCAACTGCAAGAAAGAGAAGAAGATTATGGCAAAGTGTATTTAATATCTGGTGCTGCTGGTGCTGTAGGTACAATTTGCGTTCAGTTGGCATTAAACGTTTTCAAAGCATCAAAGGTTATTGCTATTGCTGGTGGTCCAGAAAAGGTTCAATTTGTTGAAGCTTTCGGAGACAATGTCGTTGGTGTTGATTACAAAGATCCAGACTTCAAAAAGAAACTTATCGCAGCCGCTGGCGGTGCAAATACCGTCGATTACTTTATTGATAATGTCGGTGGTGATGTACTAGAGGCTGGTGTTATACTTTTAAAGCAAAAGGCTATGTTGATTGCCTGTGGTGCTATCAGTGCCTATAACGATCCATCAAAATTTGTGTTTAAAAGTTACGGCTTTGTTCTAACCAAGAGATTGGTTATCAAAGGGGTTTTAGTAACGGATTATGTGGATGAGTTTCCAGAAGCATTGAAAAAACTAAGTGTTTTCGTAAAAAACGGCCAGATCGGCTTGGAGAATTCAGCCACTCTTGAAGATGGTAGCGCTGATAATTTTAAGAATGTTCCCTTGATATGGAAGGGTTTATTTAGCGGTGCTAATAAGGGTAAACTTATTACCGAAGTTATTAAAAACGACTAGTTTCTTTCTCAGATATTTATCTATGTTATGTGAAGAAATTTATGAGGGAACTCTGTTGTTTTTTTGTTATGTCTGTTTTGTACTAAAGGAATAATGTTCTGAGAATCGAAACCTTTTGTTGAGTTCTTTTTCTTCCTTAATTAAATATTTGAATGATATTTGGCTTCTATGTCGTCTTTTTTTAGCTCTATACAGTGAATACATGATAAACTATACATAAAATCGACTTTTATTTTCATTGTATATTTAGTTTATGAGTATTTGCCTCCTCAACGTCTTCTTTAACATAATCGGCAACACCAATAAACTTATTCCAAAATTTATAAGCCTTTCCCAATGTTAGTCTCCAGACATTTCTGGGCAAATCCAAATAACTTCTATAAATAAATTTGAATGCTTCTAAAACGTTACTGGTTTCAGTTTCCCAAGCATTTTTCCATTTACTTCCTACGCCGGCGGCTGCTTTTGGCACACTTTTTTTTTGTTTGGGCATCCTCAAATCGTCAAATGCATGTGATTGTGAATTATCAACTTTTTCTTTTTCTTCTTTAGTTGTGTTGATGTTTTCGATTGTATAACGAATGGATTTGCCAGCTTTCTTCAAGATGCTGAAAAAGTTATTCTGGAAGAAAGAAGTTAGTCTGTTTTCAGAACCGTTTAATCTTTTCCCGTACATTTTTTCGAACAAATTAACAGATTCAATGGACTCTGATAGTCTGCCGAATGTTTGTAATAGGGCAATCAATTCATATTTGGTTAATTTTCCAACGATGTCTTGTTTGGTAAATTCATCAGCATCATTGATTTCGAACAAAATCTTAAGGGCAGTAGCGTAACCAGTAGTTTGGATTTTACCCCACAGTCTGCATCTATCACACTGCACACAATCCATAATTTTTGTGACATTTTTGAAACGGGATCTGAATTCGTCCTTTAAAGTTAAACTTAGATCATTAGCAAAAACCAAATCCTCATTGAAGATATTTGTGTCCAATTGTGAAATGACGTTATCCATTTTGTTCTTAATCTCTTTATTAACCAAGTCACAAAATGAAAATTCTGGTAAGTATGGTTGGATCTTCCAAAGAGCTTTGGCCACAACAGCGTAATTGAAATACATGTTTGTTACTCTGTCAGGAAAGTTTCCGATCCTTGCCATGAATAAATCTAAATTAGGCTCCCATTTACCAGTCTTTGTGTTTAGGTATTCCTTTGATAAATGGGTACCAATAGAGGCATGGAACCCTGATACAAGTCTGTAAAATGCGTCTTTGACCAATGATTCACCGGTTTCACCGAGCGTGAAACAATTATCTTGATAGATGGTAGACCAAATTTGACCGGCCTGCTTACCACCATAACCTGTAAATCTTTCCGGGTTCGCTGTTAAATCAATCAGAACGGCGTTCTTCCCGTTGAAGTCATTTATGTCACAATAATTGATAGTATCCTCAATATCTGCAAGTTTTTTACCAGTTTGACATAGTTGATCTAGAAATTTACATTCATCATCATCGTTATCCGCCTCTATCATCGTATCGTTATTAAAACTACCCAAGATCTCGGGTTGCCAGTATTCAGGCAGTTTATCCCAGTCTTCTACCACATCAACGGAGCAAGCACGATTTAAGCACAATCCATCATTGGCGTCCCAAAACGAACATTGTTTGTACAAATCTAGTCGGAAATACTTGAAAAAATCAGATTTCAATAGACCCGATAGATCATCTCTGATGTTTTGATTTATGGCGTTTAGTTCATTGAAAGTCACATTACAGCTGGGACTGACATTATCATTTCTATCCAGCTTACAAAAGTGAGTGTCATTGAAGGCATTTAGTGTTTGATCGTTGCTTGTATAGCTATTGTTGGTGGTTGCGGATGTGAAGGCCGTTAGGCACAGCGTGGCAATAGCGTTCCCTAATCTCATATTTATCCTTCACAATATTAAAGTACTTGAGCAGGGCTTCTCAGTTTTGAAAATAATGTAAGATGGGTAGGTGGTAAAACGTATCGAACTCTTTATACATAAGCCTAAGTGCGATTTAACAACTTTTTTGACACGTACGCCGTATCGTTTCTTTTTTGTTCTCTTCTTTTCTTTTCTTTTGTTCTTACTAAGTCCCAAAGCCGGAAAAAGTGAAAAATTTCCAGGGTCTTCCAAAGGAAAGCGAAAGAACAAAAGGAAAGATAAACCAGTGAGTAATTCGGCTTTCGGGGCACTTGGTTGTTGCGATGGTGGTCGATGTTGCTTAAGGTTTTTCCCAGTGGTGGTCTTGCGCTGGTACCAACTTCCCCACTACCTGCTTTACGAGCCACCTGGACTATAGCATCATGTTGTAAAAAGCTATTTTGCCTACATTTGTATCTTCAAACATTTGCCTTGTCTGTCTTGTTTATCCTTTCACCCTTGTACTGCGGGAAAGTGAGTTTGTATTGACTAGGGGCAAAGCGTCTTGTGAATTTATCAATGAAAACCATCTTAAAGCAATAAAAATAGAGTGCATCTCACAAAGAACAATTCGAACAAACACTATACAAAGGAGCAAAAATGGGGGTATGTAGCTTCAACCGGGCAAACGGATAAACAAATCAACTGTTCTTTAGTACTGACACAAGGCAAGTTTAACAGGCAGACGGTGGATCTTTATCGAAAAACTATAATTTGAGGCTGACGATTAGAGAGAAGGCCTCTACCGAGGATAGTTACGACCTCCAAAAACTGAACTCAGATTCACAGTGGAACTTTTGCAGGTTGTCCAACAAACCGCTTGAGCTGCCAATAGTGAGCGATTATAAGGGTCATTTATTCAATAAGGATGAAATTATTCGATGGTTACTTGATCCGGAGAAACAAGATTACAATGTGCAACAAGTGGAAGAGTTTCAGCACGTTCAACGGTTGAACGATGTGGTAGATTTGCGTAATTTGAGGCAAATTGACGAGACCGGTGCCATACATTGTAAGTTTGGGGATGATGCTTTTAAAGCAAGCGGCTCAATAAGATTTGTATATTTGACACCTTGTGGTCACGTATTCCCCAAAAACATAATCTGCAAAACAACAGAATCGTGTCCACGGTGTAAGAATAAGATCACCGATGGAGAAATCGTCACAATAAATCCGGTTTCTCAGCAGGACATAGATAAGCTAGAAGATCGCTACAGAGCAGTAACTCAAAAAGGTCTGTACCACAATGGGAAGAAAAGGAAAACTAAGAAAACCCTAAAGAGGAAGCCTGAACCTACACATGAGGGTGATTTCAAAAGAACGAAACCTTGAATCGCTACGGTGGTCTTGTTCATGAAGGAAAAAAAGGAGATAACGTGTGTTTATTTGTTTGTGTTCTTTACGTCAACGTTGCAGCAATGTTATTTATTCGATTTTTTTTTAGTTTAACTATTATATACAGGTTCATAAATATCAGCATGATAACGGGGGGAGGTGAGGCCAGCACACATGCCGATGAGCTGCCCTTAAAATGTAATCCAGCACTTTCTTTTTCTTCCTGTCAGCATTGCGTGCCAATGATTTATTCGACAGGAGGGGCAGTGGGGCTTTGTAACTGCTGGTTGTCCTCCTCTAGTGCCTTTTGCTGGGTCACTTGTTGTTCATACTTCTTACCATTCATGTATAAAGTGTAAGCTAAGCCACCGGACATGTATAACGTACCACCAACTAGCGTCAGCACCGTTAGACGATGTAGCGTATCTGTGACTCTGGTATACCAAGCATATTTAGACATGATTCTTCGTGGTTCTTCCTCTCTGTTGTTCTTGTCCTGTAGTTGTATAAGTCAACTTTTGCAGAAAGTGCTCCTTTGAAAGGCTTTATTCATCCTTCCAGTTTTCCTGTTAATACCGGGTAATCCTGGATAATAAGGGAGAGATATAAGACCTTACGGCCCTACCTCAGACTTACTTATTGAGCAAAGCAAAGAACGACTGAATATTTAGTTTTTTAAAGGTATATATATTTCACATTATGTAACAGTAAAGACAAAATATTTGAGCAAAGTCATAGGGGATGACGATAGTTGTTTAGTTTTGCAATTTTTATTTTTATTTTTTTTCATTTTTTGTCTTTCTAGTTAATGGTAAATTATACGGATGAAAGAAAGAAAAGGAAAAGAGGGAGAAAGAGCTCATTACATTCCACGTCCAGATTCCTAATTGATTCTTAGTAAGCTCTTTGACCAGTTTTTAACATTGTGGAAATATCTCTTATAAGCTGGTTCTTGAACGGTACCGAATAACCATTGGGTGTTTTGCTTGGCCAAGTTGATCAAGTCATCCTTTGTGGAGGTTTGCTTGACGGGAACACCAAAAGATTTCAAATATTGCAGTAGATCTTCTTGAGACCAGCTCTGGAATGTGTTTGACCAAGTTTGAGAAATCTGGTCCTTTGCGTCGTTTGTGTTCTTGGAGACCTTGTCGAAATCTTGCATGATTGTGGAGTAAGCTTGAGAATCTTGGAAGTCGTCCTTCTTATCAGCAAACCAGCTTTTGATGTCGTTCAAGGACCAGTTACTGTTGTCAAAGTATTTCTGGTAGTCCTTTGGTATAATCTTCAGTTTTTCATTTCTTGATTGCTTCACCTGTTCTCTCAATTGGTTTTCGGTGGACAGCATTGAGTGCTTGATACCGCGAGCATCTAGAAACATCTTTAACTTGTCCTTTGACCATGAGTCGATGTCCACCAAGAAGGTGTCGTTGACCAAGTTGTCAGTCTTACCTCTGAACTTGGAATAGAGGTTCGAAAGATAGTTCTTGGAGGAGTCCCAAACGGAACCGACGTATTCTGGAGTCTTGGCCAAGAATGGAGAAGATTCTCTCTTCATGTAATCTAGGTACCAATATATGTCGTCCTTCAAGTTGTCGGTGTTTTCCTTGGCCATTCTGACCAAATAGTCGTGTTTCTTGGACATGTTCTTGTCAAGTTTGACCTTGTGGTTTTCCAGCCAGTTGTACAACTGGTCACTCGACCATTTGTCGAACACTGTGTCCTTGATTTGGCCCGTAGTATCTAAGATTTGCTGGTGAGCCAGGTCGAGACTTTCAAGCACGCCCAGACGCTGCTGTTCGGCCTTTTCAGAGGTTTTATAGATGTTTTCCTTGACTTTCTGGACCAGTTCGTTCTTGTTTTGAACGGCCTTGTCGTAGTCAATACCGTTGTCACTCAACCAGCTTTGCAGGTCCTCAGTGGACCAGCTGTCGAAGTACGAGCTGGAAGGATAGTAACCAGATGACTTCAGCGACTTGGATATTTTGGCAAAGTTCTCCTTGGCGGTCTTCACTAGCGAGTCCTTGGACGCCTTGGCGTCATCCACGTCCACGCCGTTCTTCTTCAAAAAGTTGCGCAGACTGTCTGTAGACCAAGTGTCGAAAATCCAGTCCGACACCGAAGACCCGGAGTTGCCGAACCATCCGGAGTTGCTGTTGCTGCCGACGCTGCTGTCACTAGACCACACCTGCCACCATGGCTTGGGCTGCGCGTGTTTGTCCCACACCTGGGACGCTTCCTTCTTCAAATCCTCAATCGACTCTGTGGCGTACTTCTCCAGACTCTTCTTGTTGTCGTGCAAGTAGTCGACCAGGTCGTCCTGTGTCCACTTACTGAACATCGAGTCCGAATTGGCCATCACGAGGCCAATAATCATGCATGATGCGGAAACCGCATTAACCAACCTAAACTGCTTCATTTTTTCTTTTTTTCTTAGTTCGTAGTTCTTGTAGTTGTCTTCTTCACCTTGCGCTGCAAACCCCGGTAACTGAGACCAATGCCCAGGAATGTGACTCCATGCAAGGCTTTAAATACCCTGTAGATCCCCCTTCCACCGCCTCCTTGTTTCCTCCCTCTCCCTTATTTTCCTTTAGTTCCACAGATCCCTTATTCTTCCCCTCTGGCCGAAGCCCGCGTAATGCTGTTGCTTACCGACGTAATGGCGGAAAGGCGAAAAAAGTGAAAAAGTATGAGATTCCGAGAAAAATGAATACAATAAGTCGTGTCAAAGAGGTGCTGGTTGGTGAGGAGGAAAGGCACGAGCCAAAGAGCCAAAGGGACAGAGAAAGAGAGGTTGGAAATGAATTCGTTAGCTTCTAACACACCGCTGAATGGCACTCCCGTGAACGAGGCGGCCGTCGGCAGTACCGAGCCGGTGAACATRTTTGAGACGATGGTGGCCAATCCGATTAAAGTGTCTCGGTTGCAGTCCAATGGGGTGTTGACGGGCCCTGCGGCCAACACCAAGTCGATCCACTACTCGTTGGCGAACTTCAACGTTTTCCAGTCGCTACCCAAGGAAACCGCCAGGGGCGTGGACGACTTGATGCGGATGGAGATGGCGCTGCTGAGCGGGATTCCGGAGGAGATTAAGTGGTCTTTGAAGAAATACCTGACGTACAGCAACAAGGCTCCGTACATGATTAGCCTAAGGACGTTGCCGGACCTGTTGGGGCTTTTCAAGACGTTCATACTTCCTCTGGAGGGCATTGTGGAGGGGCTCAACCAGTCTTCCATATGCGATTCCGGCGCGATGGACTCTTTGCAGATGGGCTTGAACGGGCTGCTGATCATAAGAAACTTGGCCCAGGACACTGACTCGGTGCAGGTGCTGGTCAAAGATGCGGAGATCAAGTCGTTCATCCTCTTCGTCTTGAAAAAGTTTCAGTGCGTCGCCACAGGCGATAGCAAGTGGCAACTGTACGAGGGGAATGCGACGTTCTTCAACGAATTGACCCATTACACTTTGGACTTGATGGAAGCCATCTCTTCTTATATTGCTCCGGCCATGAAGGATGACCATTATTTCCAAACGTTGGTGTCCATCTTGAACTACACGAAGGATAGATATATGGTTATCTCTATATTGAGGTCTCTCTCGAGGCTGTTAGTCAGGTCCAAAGCCAATGAGGAGAGTGCGGCCGATAATTTGGACCATAAGACTCTGTCTTTGATCGTGTCCTTTTTATTGGTGGAGTGCGACAGTGAGTTGATCATTGCTTCGTTGGATTTCCTCTATCAATACATTTTGCCCGGTTCCCAAAGAATTACGGAACTATTCAACAGTAAAGAGTGCTCTTTGGTACTTGAGGCTACGCTGCCCAACCTGCTGTCATACAATATCCCCACCCCTGACTACAACTCTTTGCAAAAGCATAAGATCAAGTTGGAGAAAAGATTAAAACCTCCTGCACCCAAGGAGCCGCCCAATCTGTCAGACGAACTGTTTCAACAGCTGTTCAGACTGAACGAGCCACTGAGGTCTACCACTTGGTTGAGGTGTTGCTTTGAGCCCGTACAAGAAGCAGAATTTACACAAATATCACTTTGGAGGTCGTACGAATCCAAATTTGGCCAACCTGTGCGTGAATCCGGACGCAAATTACTGCCTGCCGTGGAATTTATCAAAAACGTTTCTAACGCTTTCCATAACGCCGCTGCCATCGTGATCGCTGACCCAATGACCGGTAAGAAAAGATTCGTCATCAAGGGCATTCAACCAAGATTCAAAGCTTTGAACATTGCAGACGGAGAAAAAGAATCGCAAGTACCCATTTCGGCGCTTAAGTCCAAATTTTTGAATGAGACTAAAGAAATTACACCCGCAAGACAAAACAATTTACCTGACATAAAATTTCCTCAGGAACTATCAGATGTCGCTAAAGTTGCGTGTACATTCTTGTGTCTTCTGTCCAACGACACAGACGATGGTGTCGGTTCCACATTTTGTCAACGCATCAGACCATTAGTCCTACACAAACTGGCAGATATTCCACCTTTAACGTTGGCATTGTCTGAATATACGGAAAATACATCGGGACTGTGAAAGAGAAAGCATCGGCTGGGCTGAACTTTTAAAAAAAAAGTGAAGATTAGAATTATTGTGTTATAAATATATATATAAATATATCATTTTTTATAAAGAAATATATTACTATTATTAAATAAAGAGCTTCTTTAACAAACGGACTAAAAAACCACTTTAGATAAAAAATGAGAGCCAAAAAACAAACTATAATAAAGCATATATGAAGCGTCTAGCAAGATGCAAGTCGATGAGAAGATCAGATCAGTTTTTAACATCGTAAGATCTTCTGAATTTGTCATCGATGTTGGTCAAGTAGTAAACGCCAGATTGCAAGTGCTCAATGGAACCTTGAGGTTTGAAATCCTTCTTTAAATGAGCGTTTTCTCTTAGTCCGATAGCAGCTTCATAATCCGTTGGAGTTTCAGAGATTCTCTTGCCCAATTTGTTAGTAACATCCATTTCCTTGATAATGTGTTGGACGTCACCAACAATCTTACAGGAATATAGAGAAGCAGCCAAACCGGAACCGTAAGAGAATAGACCGACACGCTTTCCTTGTAAGTCGTCAGAGCCGACGTAGTTTAATAGAGATGCAAAGGCAGCATATACGGATGCGGTGTACATGTTACCTGTGTTTGTTGGAACAATTAAAGATTGGGCGACTCTTTCCTTGTGGTATGGCTTAGCAACATTGACAAAGGTCTTTTCAATGTTCTTGTCGGTTAGTGATTCTTCGTAATCGTGCTTGGCTAATTCAGCGTCAACTTCTGGGAATAATGCAGGGTTAGCTCTGAAATCATTATATAGTAATCTACCGTATGATTTGGTGAMTAGTTTACAGGTTGGCACGTGGAAAACGTTGTAATCGAAGTATTTCAAAACGTTCAAAGCATCCGAACCAGCGGGATCGCTAACCAACCCTTTAGAAATAGCCTTCTTGGAATAACTCTTGTAAACTTGGTCTAGGGCCTTGACGTAACAGTTCAATGAGAAATGGCCATCCACGTAAGGGTATTCACTGGTGAAATCTGGCTTGTAGAAATCGTAAGCGTGTTCCATGTAGGAAGCTCTCACGGAGTCAAATACAATTGGAGCATCTGGACCGATCCACATAGCAACAGTACCAGCACCACCGGTTGGTCTTGCGGCACCTTTATCATAGATGGCGATGTCACCGCAAACGACGATGGCGTCTCTACCATCCCAAGCATTAGATTCGATCCAGTTCAAAGAATTGAATAGTGCGTTGGTACCACCGTAACAGGCATTTAGGGTGTCGATACCTTCGATGTCGGTGTTGTCGCCCATCAATTGCATCAAGACAGATTTCACAGACTTAGACTTGTCGATTAAAGTTTCTGTACCAACTTCTAATCTACCAATCTTGTTGGTGTCGATGTTGTAACTCTTGATCAACTTGGACAAGACAGTTAGGGACATAGAGTAGATATCTTCTCTGTCATTGACAAAAGACATATTGGTTTGGCCTAGACCGATTGTGTATTTACCTTGGGAAACGCCGTCAAACTTTTCCAGCTCGGATTGGTTAACGCATTGGGTTGGGATGTAGATTTGAATACCCTTGATCCCGACGTTTTGGGGTCTGGCTTTTTGTTCAGTAGTCTTTTGTTTCTTTAGTTCAGTCATTTAGGAGTTGTTTTGTGTAATTGTTGTTGCTCTTGCTGCCTGAGCCACCTCTTCCATACCACCTGACTTTGGTTGAGGCCCTCATGCTTCACCTTTTATAGTAATCCTCGTTGCGAAAATTGGCGAGGCACCCAAACAGCTCCGCCCGATGAGGCCGAATGGAAGCTACTTTCAACACTCTCGTATAATCAACAGCCCGGTTCATTTTCGACACGATACAGCAGCCATGGGGATTGTGGATATTGTAACTGTATGGTATTATGTAATATAGTATGAAAAAATTTTCTATTGTATATACGAAGTTTATTCCGTTAAAAGACGAAGACTTGATCGTCCCCGGAACTTTTCGTCGAATTGACTTTCCAGCCTAGTTCCCTGGCATATTGCAAGGCCAACTTGTTCATTTCATCGGGTCCACAGATCAAGAGCCTGTTATCATCCGAATATTCCGGCAAGTACTCGCTCATCTGGTCCTTAGTGATGTAACCGACATCTCCGGTCCATGTGTCGGTTGGGTAGTGTACCACGTAGTGGATTTGCAAGTGTGGGTATTTTTCGGCCATCTCGTCTAGCTCTTCCTTCAATAGAATATCGTTTTCGGTCTCGTTGGCGTACAAGAGCGAGACTTTGGTCAAATCTTCTGGAACGGTGACGACTTCATTTAAGATCTGTAGGACTGGGGTGATACCTGAGCCACCAGCCACAATTCCCAAATGTCTGGAGGAATTTGGTTCGTAGTTCAACGTGCCTATTGGCCCCATGAAGTCCACAGTATCGCCAGTACTTAAACCAGCGAAATACCTAGATACTTTACCATCAACGTAAGTTTTGACCACCAAGTCCAAGTGCCCGTCTTCCAACTTAGAACTGATTGGGTTGTAGTATCTGATCTCATCTTTACCATCGATGGGGACACGCACGGCAACGTGGTGGCCAGCAGGGATATCCAAGCTCTCCAATCTTGTCTTCAATTTGAAGCGGTATAGGGCAGTGTTCTTGGAGATGAGGGTTTGGTCTTCCAATTCTAAGGACGTCCACTTGTTTGGATACAGCGATCTTCTTCTTTTGTAAGCTGTGTATGCCCTAGTGAACATGATTATAAAGAGAACTGGTAAACTCCACAAGATTTTCAATTCACCGGACATGTACGTAGTGATGGCGACACCGACCAGGTATAGCGCGGCAGGGATGTAGATCCCATGGATCGGCTCGTCTAGAACATTCCTCTGATCTTCTGTTTCCTTTGACATCTTCGGCACGGGCTACTTCAGGTATTTCCTTTGCTACAAGTTTGGGTGGCAACGAGATGAGCTCCAACAGGTTTGTTTTTTATAGATGTTTTTGTCTTGGAATAATGTGGAAAATTTCAATATTGCGCGGAATAACGAAAAATAAATCGATTGAGCATGCTCTTATTAAGAGTCGTCAAAAAGGGCTAAAGGGAACTTCACAGGAGGTATCTTCATTGTACATGTACACACACGCTATGTAAATATGTATCTATGGGTAGGTGGGAAAGAAAAAAAAGAGGAGGGGTAAAAGAATAACGTGTCATTAAAACTCTTCGGCATAAGAATCGGCACCAACTTCAATATAATCTCTTTCTAAAGCAGCCAGGTCTTCTCTAGCTTCGGTGAATTCACCTTCCTCCATACCTTCACCGACGTACCAGTGGACGAAGGCACGCTTAGCATACATCAAGTCGAACTTTCTGTCGATTCTTTTCCAAGCCTCGGCAATGGCGGTGGTGTTGGATAACATACAAACGGCTCTATCCACAGAAGCCAGTTCAGAACTTGGTATTACGGTTGGTGGCTCGTAACAGATACCGATCTTAAACCCTGTTGGACACCAGTCCACCATTTGTACTGTTTTCTTGTTTTTCACCTGTTCGACGGCTCTTTGGACGTCTCTTGTCACTACGTCACCTCTGTATAGTAGACAGTTAGCCATGTATTTACCCTTCGTTGGGTCACACTTGACCATTTGGTTACCGGGTTCAAAACAAGCGTTTGTGATCTCTGACACGGAATTGGACTCATGGGTGGCTCTCTTATTGGACAAGATAGGAGCATATGACACCAATGGGAAATGAATTCTGGGATATGGGACCAAGTTAGTTTGGAATTCGTTCAAATCGACGTTCAACGAACCATCGAACCTTAAGGACGCTGTTACAGATGACACCACTTGAGCAATTAACCCATTCAAGTTGTCAAAACTTGGTCTGGAAATGCCCAGGTTTCTCTTACAGATATCGTAAATAGCTTCGTTATCGACCATAAAGGTACAATCAGCATGTTCCAAAGTGGTATGTGTTGTTAAAACGGTGTTATAAGGTTCCACGACGGACGTGGATAACTGGGGTGCTGGGTAGACAGCGAATTCCAATTTAGATTTTTTACCGTACTCATACGATAAGTTTTCTAGTAGGAGAGAACCCAACCCTGAACCGGTACCACCACCGAGGGAATGTGTGAACAGGAACCCTTGCAACCCATCACATTGGTCGGCCATCTTTCTGATTCTTTCTTCAACTTCGTCAACTATTTCTCTACCGACGGTGTAGTGACCTCTTGCATAGTTGTTAGCGGCATCTTCCTTCCCATTGATCAATTGTTCTGGGTGGAAAAGATCTTTGAAACGACCTGTACGTACTTCGTCAATGACATTCGGTTCCAAGTCCACATAAATGGCTCTTGGAACGAACTTACCGTACCCTGTTTCGTGGAAAAATGTCGAAAAGCCCTCTTCTCCTCCCTTAGGTTTTGATAGACCATCTTCCAAATGGCCGTCTGACTTAATACCGTGCTCGAGGGAGTACAATTCCCAGCATGCATTCCCGATTTGACAGCCTGCTTGACCAACTGCACGAAATATAATGAAAACAATCCATCACTCCCCGTATAAAGAAGGCACAAAAAAATTCTCCCTACTAACGGAGTCGATTGTGAGCACCTTCCACTGCAGAATGTGAAGAAAAGTTAAGCAAAACAAATAGTTAGTAAGAAAATATCAAAATAAACCAATTGAGTGGCCCAAATCAACCAGATCAGACTAGTTCACATTCAGATCAGATCAGATCGAACTACCGGCCATCTCTCACGGAAGCCATTGCCCTCGGTTCCTGGATCAGAAAAAACGCGATCGAACATACCGTTGATACTGATGACTTCTCTCATTGTCCCCTGTGCCGTGCTTAGCCTTTTCAGTGTACTGTGATGCGATATCTCATCTGTGTTTACGGTTTCTTCTAGATATGCAATTTCTAAAACGTTTCGCAATTTTTAAGGCCTCGAGATGTTTCACTCCGGGTAACCCTGAAGATCGCGAAAATAGTGTTATTACCAGGAGCAATGCCTGCGATAATGGTTTGACAGCAATGACAGAAAGAGAATTTTGAAATAAAGGTTTATCGAATAATAAATATGTAGCCTGACAGTATTTATGGATTATGTAAATGGGGATTCTGTACGTTTATAAATGTTTTTTGTATTAGTTCTAATATACAAGTGTTTTGTAACTCTTGAAAGTTGTTTCAATGCTCAATGTTGGATTTGAGATGGCGAGGAAGATTCGACATCATTCATTTTGTTCCTGTAGTTAAGAGTACCAGGATCAACTTCATCGTGGTATTGTTCGTTAATTTCTTCCAGCGTCTTTCTCTTGGTTTCTGGAATCAACAAAGTGGTGAAAATACCCAACAACATAAACAAGGCAAAGATCTCCATGACATGAGGCAACCAACAGTTAGTGGCCTTACCATCCTTAGCACAGTTGTGGTTGATCAAAGTACCCAAAGCAGTTTGTGCAATGATGRCACCAATTTTACCGGATGCAGCAGAAATACCATGAGCAGTAGATCTGTAACGAGTAGGGAAACACTCACCAGGAACGATAAAGGTAGTAGTGTTTGGACCGAAATTTTGGAAGAATTGACAGATGACGTAAAGAGCCAAAAGACCATGGTCACCAATCTTATGGTATGCAAACCCAATGACACAGAACAAAATAGTCAAAATGATGAAACCGGCCAATTGAATTGGTTTTCTACCAATAATGTCGACAGTGAAAACACTCATCCAGTAACCTGGCAAGGAACCAGCACAGATCAAAATCAAATTACCAACAGCGGAGTCGTACAATTTCTTGTAAACGTTTTTAGAACCAGCATAACCGATAGTTTGCAGGATAATGGCACTGTTCAAACTCAAACCGTAGAACGCAACATCCAACATGAACCATGAACCAGCAGTACCCAATAAAATCTTACCATATTTCCATTGACCGAAATGCTTGCAGAAATCTCTGAATGAGGCCTTTGGAGGATGCATGTCAAGGGATTCGACAGCGGTAGGAGCTCTTTCCAAACCATGAATAGCAATGTCGTCATCGCTGGTGTCGTGGACCTTCTTTTCAGCATCTAGTTCCTTCTTTTCGTTACGCAACAATTCAGCATTGACGTCTAATTGATATCTTGGGGATTCTGGAATGGTCAATCTGAAGTACAAACAAAGTAGACCGGGCACAGTACCCAACCCAATAAGGATTCTCCACATTTGGTCACAGGCTTTTTGACATCTGTAGTCACATTCAGCACCGGAATCAGCATAGTTTAAGTCATTCTTGTAAGCGGCAACCAAAATAAGGGCGATGATACCACCGGAGATTTGACCCCAGGCTTGGTTGGCGAAGACAGCACCCATGATGGCACCTCTCCATTTGGTAGTAGAAAATTCAGAAGTAATAATCGAAGAAAGAGGGTAGTCACCACCGATACCGATACCCATGATGATACGGTAGAATGTCAAGACGGCAACAAAATTGATAGCAGGAGAGTGAGCGACAGTGGTTTGCAAAATGGTGCAGACGATCATGATAATAAGTTCCAAACCATAAATCTTCTTACGACCAACAATATCGGCCAAAGTACCGAACCCGACTTGACCAATGACAGTCCCAACAGAAGTGGAAACCTTCAACAAGGTCTGACTGGAGGAGGGCATATCACCGTGCCAGTAAACATAGGACATCATCGAGATACCCAAGTTAATGGCAAAGATATCGTACGAATCTGTCAAGAAACCAACACCAGCAATGGAGATGGTCTTGATTTGTTGCCACCCGAAAGCCTCGTTATCAATGGATTCCAAAGCCAATCTCCTTCTTTCCAAAGGATCTTCAATGTGGGCAAAATCATTCAAATGATTGTGGAAGGCCAGGTTACCACCTTCAGTTAAGTTTTCCTTGTGAAGACTTCTTTCAGCAACACTAATAGTATCTTTAGCAACGGAACTCATCTGTTATGTCTTTTGAGGTTTGTTAGTTGTGTCTTACTGATCTACAAGATGAAAAAGGAGAGAAATACAAGAGAAGATGCGATCTAACAGAAACAAGAAGAAATGCACCAGTCCATATATATACGTGCTAAATGCGATGACCACGGGTGCGGATGGGCATTACGGGCATGAATAATGTTGCATTGTGCTGCCAGAGAAGAATAATAATTGGCTCATGGATGGAATGAATTAATTAATTAATGAGTAATACGCACGTTTTTTCACTTGGCTAATGAGCAGGCAAGTCGGGAAGAGGGATACGAGACGCCGTTCGTACGACTTATCGTGCATAGATTGCACTGGCTGCATTCGTTGCGATGAGCTGTGGTCACCATAATCAATTACCGTCGCTCATTTCCGCCCCACGTGGCGGAAATAATAGACCCACGTGGACGCTGAAATTGGCGCCTGGCAGCGCGGTGGTGTGGGGAACGGGTGTTGGAGCTGCGGGTAACACCCGGATGATTAGCCGCTGGGCGCTGCCAGGACCCTCGTGGGCTATAAAGACGCCAACGGCACGCGGAGGTGCGTCCTAGTATTTGATGACAGTTCTTGGCATGCGATCTCGGTGCAGATCTCGGGCATTACGCGCCGGTTGTGTCTATTTTCCTGCTCTATGGATTGATATAACTGAAAATGGAGATTAATTGACTTCGTTTCTTTTTCTTAGATTGCATTTCTTTTTTTCTTTTTTCCTTTTTTTTTGAATATATGATCGTTTTTGTTTTTGTTTTTCTTTACCCGGATGTTGGTAGTTTTTCTCGGCTGGTCTCTTTGTGCGGGTAAACAGTCACGTGACTGGTGCGTTTTCTGGCTCTCTCTATCATATCACTATTCTTCTTTATCTCTTTTCGTCTAGTAGATGAAAAAAGGTGAAAAATTCAATTAATGGGATAATTCTATTTTTTTTTTTTTTAATGTCAGGGACCCTAAATTTATGTGTGGTGGTGATTCCGATTGTATATAGAAGTAGAGTTGGTTTCTCATACAATAGCATACCTTTAGACACACGAACAGCCCGTCAATGTCATCGAATAACAGGAAAAAGCTGCTTCTGATGGGCCGGTCCGGCTCCGGTAAGTCTTCAATGAGGTCGATCATCTTTAGTAATTACTCTGCCTTTGACACTAGAAGACTGGGTGCTACCATCGATGTGGAGCACTCGCACTTGAGGTTTCTCGGTAACATGACGCTGAACCTGTGGGATTGTGGTGGACAGGATGTGTTCATGGAAAACTATTTCACCAAGCAAAAGGACCACATTTTCCAGATGGTGCAGGTGCTGATCCATGTGTTTGACGTGGAGTCCACCGAGGTACTCAAAGATATCGAAATATTTGCGAAGGCGTTGAAGCAGTTGAGGAAGTACTCGCCGGACGCCAAGATTTTCGTGCTACTGCACAAAATGGACTTGGTACAACTAGATAAAAGAGAGGAACTGTTTCAAATCATGATGAAGAACCTGAGCGAGACATCGTCGGAGTTCGGCTTCCCGAACCTGATAGGCTTTCCGACCTCGATTTGGGACGAGAGTCTGTACAAGGCGTGGTCGCAGATTGTGTGTTCGCTGATACCTAACATGTCCAACCACCAAACCAATTTGAAGAAGTTCAAAGAGATCATGAACGCCATGGAAATCATTCTTTTTGAAAGGACGACTTTCCTTGTGATTTGTTCCAGTAATGGCGAGAACAGCAACCATGACGACGGCTCGAACAACGGTACTGTGCTGCTGGACCCCAAGAGATTCGAAAAGATCTCCAACATAATGAAAAACTTCAAGCAAAGTTGTACGAAATTGAAGAGCGGGTTCAAGACGCTGATACTAAACAACAATATCTACGTCAGCGAGCTGTCCTCCAATATGGTCTGTTTCATAGTATTGAAAGATATGAACATTCCACAAGAACTGGTGTTAGAGAACATCAAAAAGGCTAAAGAGTTCTTCCAGTGAACGAATGAGTCAATGAGTCAATGAACGAACGCATGAGAAAAGCGGGACAGAGGATAATGGCATAGAGAACTGTAAAGCTTTCATTACGTATGTACAAATGGAATTTGGCGTAGAGAATAAACATAAGAGGTAAAAATAAATAATCACAGATATATATAGGACAGTGGGAGGATAAGCCGTAGATATCGGCCGTTTTATGACGGCTTCTTTTCTGCTGCCTTGACCGTCCATAGTTTCAAAAAGTGGGAATATATAAATAATAAAACATCATGCGCATGGTTTTTTTGTTGGAATGTGCTTGTGAGTTTGCTTTGGTTTGTTTTAGAAAAGGATGCAATTAAAGGAAAACTGTACCTGCTACCGGTGAAACGAGCACGTCGGTTTCATCTATAATCCTTTAAAGAAGTCTCTTTTGAAGAATGCTAACTTGATCCAGTCGAAAAACACCTTGAATCTCGATCTAGCAGACAAAATCATCGACAAGTATAAGATTCTCCATAAATAGAAGGTCATCAACCCCCCGCCGGTATAGAATGTTCTCTTACCAGAACGGATGGTAGCGATGGCCCTTTCAGAACCAAGATATGCCAGGGCACCCAAATCGTTGTACTTGAAAGGCTTGAAGTGGTTTTCTTCGAATAGCAGATCGACCTTGTCTTTTCTCGAAAATAGACTTTTTTGGAAATTTGGTATTTGCGCCATTTTATCGAAACTCTTAGCTAGGTACTCGGCCTCTTGATGCGCCACTTGAGCGGTTGGGGGCAATCCGGCAAAGGCGTTATCACCGATGGCGAAAATGTTATTGCTACCTTTCACTTGCAAAAAGTTATTCACCGCCAAGCCTCTCTTTGAAGAGTTCTGTTCGGGGATTTTTTGGAAAAGGTCGGTGACCACGGGTCTTGCCTTATTACCTGTGGCCCAGATTAAAGTACCGTATGGGATAGTCTCTTCGGTGACTTTACCGTCTTCGTGTTTGGTCTTTGCGAGTAGCTGTTTTGCCTCCACTTTGGCCACAGCGGTTCTTAGATGAACTTTGATCGAGGTGTTTTCCAAATGGGATTGCGCATACGACGAAAGCTTTTTCTCGAACATGTTTAAAACGATAGGTAGGGCCTCGACCAAATGGATTTGGACTTCTTCAGCCAATGCGGGCAAAAACTTCCTTAGGTCCTGGAGAACATAATCCTGCAGTTCACCGGCGACTTCCACACCAGTGGGCCCACCACCCACCACGACAATGGACAATAACCGTTTTCTTTCAGGGTCGCCCTTAGGTAACAAATTAGCCTTTTCCAAGTTGGCGGCAAAACTCTTCCTGATTTCTAGCGAGTTGGGAATTTCCTTCAAAAAGTGGCCATATTCAGTGACCCCAGGAATACCAAAAGTATTGGGTTCTGCACCCACCGCGCTAATCAAATAGTCGTACTTGATTTCTGCTGGCTCTGCCTGGCGCAGCCCTAAATGTGATTCGGGCTGGGACAATTGGCTAACAGTGGACAATGACTTTATAGTGACAGTGTTTCTGTCAGGGTTGATGGAAGTCGCTTCTGCTTCATAGTAGGTGACGTTCCCCTTTTTCTTGAGAGCAAAATTCACAATTGGTTCGATGATCGACTTTTCGTCGACCGTCCCCACGGGAGTGGAAGGCAACAATGGCGTGAATAGAAAATAACTCCTGGGAGAGATGATAGACACATTGTATTTTTTGGTGTCGATATGCTTCAGAAAAGAAATGGCACCCCAGCCGGAACCCAGTACCAGCACGTTTGGTTTGTCGCTGTTTTGAGGGTCAATTACCTTCATAGTCTTGAAAGACGTAGGGCCGGCCTCGGAGTTTTCCACGCCCGTGGACTTCGTGGACGCAAATCTTATGAGCGTGTTCGTGGACGATAGCAGTTTCCTGTTACTATACAGTTTCTTCGATAGCATGACTGTATTTTTTTTTTTTACTTTTTTTGGTAAGTGTATGATTCAATGATGTGATCCGATCTACAACCCCACTAGGAAACCCTTCAATTAGTAATAGGAGATTCTGTCCCCACTATATAATCACTTCTTATATATAATCTGGCGATGTTGCAAATACCGGCAATAACTAAGCAGTCTAAAGGGGGGGGGGAGAAACCTTATAATTGGGGTACCCGGCAAGGCAATTGTCTCTTGTGATTGGTCGCTCTGCTGACAATAAACAACAAGCGCATTTTGAGGCATTTCAGCAGCCGTGAGCGTTTTGTAAATCTTCACAGCATACTTTCCAATGGGTTGCTCTAGGAAGAGAGACCTTTGCCTACTGGGATGGTGTCTGTGGTCCTTATGCTGTAAAGCGCATGAATAATAGGTTCGTTGCTAACGACATGCAGCGCCTTGTGGTAGATGTTCTTATAGCAATAAAAGGCAGTGGGTACAGTACCACACAATGCAGTTCATCTCCCTCAATGAGTCCACTCATTCCTCGATGGACTGACGTACGTAATGTAAATTTTAACGCTTATTCCTTTCACGTGTTTGTCACGTGCCCACATTCCCAATCGGGCAGTGTCGTTTTCCAATATGGTTTCCCGATTAGGAAAGAATATAAATAAAAACACAAAATAAGAAAGTATCAACAATTTGACATCGCAGCAAGGAAAAGATTTTTTTTGCCTCCTGTAACTTGCACAAGAAGATTACGGACTCTCGAAAAATGGCTTATTTGTCCCCTCTTGTTATTGCGGTTGTAGTTCACTAAAGGAAGTAAACAGCAATGAGCCAAAGTCCATCGGTGTCGCCAAGAAGGACTCTTAACAACAAATCATCGTACATCAGCAGCAATGGTGGACTGATTCTGCCCCCTGCGAAGCTGGACCTGAACCAGCAACCGGCGCTGAATTTCCAGCAGAAGGCGACTTTTGACTTGAACCAACAGTTCTTCTACTATCCGGACTCGCCTACGAAGAAACCACGGCCAAGGTTCAACGGCGGCTTGCAAACCAGCAAGGACAGTAATGAAAACTATTATACTAATAACGGCAACAACAGGTCGTCCAGATATCCAAATACCACCAACACTGCTAATGTCAATTCTAACCCGCATCCGCATCAGCAGTCGGTGTCTCACATAAACTCCAAATCTCTTAGATTCCACCAAACTAAGGAGACAGACAGCATACAGGATATCTCGTTCCCTTCCAGAACGTGCACGGCCAAAAGGTATTTCACCAGGCCAATAGATCTGTACGGGATCAGAAACAATTGTAGCGCCGTCACGCCTGGGTTGATGAATTCCCCAACGAAGTCAAAGGCAAACTTCAACATTAAGAAGTCTATTTTGCCCAGGTGCGTGATCACCACATATAAATTACCGTCACCAGTATACGAAACAATAGACGATATATCGAAAAAAATCATAATCTTGCAGATTTCGCTGAATTTTGAGAAAAGCTATCATTTTTTGCAGCCGATTCAGCTGTCTACTAATAAAAAGACACGGGTATCGAAATCACTCGAAGAATTATGCAGAGAGCTATTGCTACCACCAACTAAACCGCAGCACCAACTCCAAAGCAACATCAAGTCTATGAAGAATCCTCCGAATATCAATACCAAGCAGAGAACCAGTACCACCGCCGGTACAAACGCCAATGAGAGCTTTGAATTGAGTTTTGACGGGAAAGCGATGGACAGATCTGATATATTTCGAATGGTGGACTCATTTAGCATCGCCATCTCAGATGATGATGACGATGACGACGAGGATTCCTTTCAGCAGAGAAACAGGAACAGCAGAATCTTACCTGCTGAGATACTGAGTAACGGGCCTTTGAAATGATATGAGGGTATGCATATGTTGTCTATCGTATCTTTATACAAATATTCATCATTTATTCATTTATTCATTTTTTTCATCTATACAGTAAATTTTAGTATTAGTTCTCACATGAGAAGATTAAAAAAGAAAAGCCGCGATAAACATTAAAAGCTAGCAAATGGACCCAAGTCTATAACAGGAGAAAACAATACTTGAAACAACATCTTTTTCCGCACGAGTAAATGCCCTATCTCAAATTTTAATTTGGTCTGTAAATTCCCATTTCGTAGCTCTCTTTCCCCTACAATGTTGTACTGCAATATCACCAGGTAAGTTTTTACTCGCACCGCATAGACCAAGTGTACCCAATACAATGAGTGGTACGTACGAGTCTTGTACAGTGTGATTAACGGGTTTGTTTGTGTTTCCCTTATTTAATTATATATATTTAAGGTCAGCCACCCCTTAGTTCTTGAAAAAAAAAGGATTACATGTTATACCAACCAACCTTTACACTGGTGCTAAATTGACAAGCACCCAATAGATTATCACCCAATAGGTTATTGGGATATGTGCAACTGTAACACCAAAGGTATAACAGTTACAGCACTAAGCTGCACCGTTTTTTTGTTCTGTCAATTTTTTAATTGATTCAGTCAATATGAATAGCCAAGCAGAAGACGCATCACCAACATTACGTGACGTGGGTTCATCTTCTTCCACGCCACTTTTCAGCTCCTCTAGTGAAGAAGATCTTACACATAAAAAAATCCCTAGACATCAATTAACTGAAGATCAAGTTAAAAGAATCCGAGAGGAACGAGCAAAAAAAAGACAGAGCCACAGGAACTCATTAATATCCCAAGGCAAGGATCCCGATTTTCCCACCCCTGATTTGCAGTTCATTAAGAGGCCCTTTCTGCACTTGCACCATGAAATGACTCATGACTCCGCTGAATTGACACTAGATTCCACCACATCTAGTGCACAAACCACGCCGAACTCGTTGGACGTTAAAATAATGACCTATAATACTTTAGCACAAACTTTGATTAGGAGGAATTTCTTCCCACAAAGTGGCTCTGCACTAAAGTGGCACAAGAGGTCAAAAGTCCTGGTCCACGAATTAAAAACCTATAATCCCGATATTGTATCATTACAAGAAGTCGATTATAACGAACTGAAATTCTGGCAAGATAATTTCCGTAAGCTGGGCTTTGATTTAAGTTTCAAAAGGCATGAAGGGAAAACACATGGACTATTGATTGCGTGGAAAACTGAGAAATTTCAGCTAGAAAACGAGTGGATGTTAGACTACGATACTATCTTGGCCGGGAATGTTATTCCTGCAAGAACAAGAACAAAAAATATTGCGTTTATAGCATCGCTACGTCTAAAGAATATACCAGGTCCATCCACCGATGGAATTATTGTGGCAAATACGCATTTATTTTGGCACCCTTTTGGAGTTTTTGAGAGGCTGAGACAATCTTACTTAGTATTGGCAAAAATTCAAGAAATCAAAGCTTGTCCAAAGTATAATGAATGGCACAGTGTATTGATGGGGGACTTCAACACTGAACCTGAAGAACCACCGTACTTGGCTATAACAAGAAAGCCAGTGACGCTCAGAGGTCCAGCAAGGGTCATGGCTGAGTGCTCATTAGCGTATCGATATTCCAAGAAAAGGAATGGAGAGGGAAGCAGCCAAGATGATGAGGAATGTGATGAACAATCTAGGGGAGAAGGCCGCTTTAACCAGCCACAAAACCCTAAACCAAAATCTTTTCCAGCAACAAGTGAACAGAAAGGTCTAGTAAATCAACTAGTCGCGCTACACAACTCCTTGCACGTGAAAGGAGTATCATTGTATGGGCTTGGATACGGTAAGGTACAACCTGAGAACTCTCACGAAAGTAATGGTGAGCCAGAACTATCGAACTGGGCCAACTCGTGGTGTGGATTACTAGATTATATATTTTATATTGAGCCCAGTGACGAACAGAGTACACACGAAGAGAACCCCTTGGACGACTTTGAAAACAAAAACAATTTAAGAGTCATTGGGTACCTAAAGATGCCTCGCGCAAAAGAAATGCCAAAACATTCTCAACCTTTCGAAGGAGAATACGCTAGCGACCACGTTTCCCTAATGTGCCAGCTACGTTTTCTTTCAGAAGAGAAATTAAATAGCATAAACTAAACAAGCGTACATATAAAAATAGTTACAGGTATGTGCAAAGTTCAATAGCTAATGGGCTGGCGGTCCGATAGTCAATAGGCTCTCTTTTTTTAATTTAGCGTCACCTCCACCTTATATATAGCTTTACGTGCTATTTTTGGTCACCCTTCCCCTTTCGTTGCGCCTCAACGGGCTAGAAAAAAATGAAGCATAGAAGCACCACAACAAAACTGCCCTTTTTCCTTGTTTCAAGTCACATGTGAAGCATCCAGAAGAAAACATTCAAAGGTTAGAGAGGTGCAGTTGGCTTATTGACGTCGTTCGTTTCATACTATCAAGCAAAGTTCTTTTAATCAGCTTGGACAAGCCCCACCAGAATCTGTTTTCTATTGCTTTTTGAGGAATCCAGTATGTCAAACTCAAATTCTAGAAAACCTAGCGCAAATCATGCATACCGTCAACAGCATGATTATAACGGGATGAACGCCATGGTAGGAAATCCAATGTTGTACCATCCTGTGGACTTCATGAACGGTGCCGGCCAATATGGCCCCTCTCAACACCCGGCATATTACACGAACTCGCCGTTGCCAAATGTTCCACCGACGCCCTTCGATACTGCTTACGGTGCTAGTCTTTTGCCATCCCATTTGTTAATGGGGTCGCCGTTTGTTTCCTCGCCTAATATGCAAGGTGGCTATAACCCTGGTAGATCATCAAAATTCAATAGGAAGGCTTATTCGAGACCCATTTCGAGCCAAAACAGCTATAACGCTAACAACAGTAATAACTACAACAACAACAACAACAATAACAACAACAACAACAACAACAACAACAATGGAATGATGACTCCTTCAAGCTATTATAGAAACGGGAGAACTCTATTTTCGAGGAAAGACAACAATTCAGGAGATGTTACTCACAATAATTCTAAGGGATATGACACCAGGAACAGCAGTGGAAGAAGAGGCTCTTCCAGAATCAACATTTTTGATGAGATAGACCCAGAAACCCTATTACAGAAGCCCTTTCGCATTGATTATAAGATTCTACCCGCTGGTGACGATGCTTATAGGACTCGATCGCTGCTTATTGAAAACGTAGATAGTGCTGCTGATCTACACTCTTTAGTCAAGAACTTTGTCAAATCTAATGCTCTGGAAAGTGCATATATAGTTGACAACAAGGAGGCTGGTAACTCAGAAGAAGAAAAGACTAAGAGTCTATCTATTTTGATAAGTTTCTTGACTAGGGGCGATTGTTTGAACTTTTATAATAACATTTTACAAAGACTATCAGAGTTTAAAACCTTTTTGAAATCCAAATCATTGAATCTGAAATTTGTCTGCCTAAATTACGATTCCAAATCCCTTCCAACACCTGTCGAAGATGGAGAGTTATCAAAAAGTGAAGATCAAGCTGCTACTGTCAATAATTCGATGATGATGATCAGCGCTTCGTTGCATCACAATGTCGAGAATAAAGATGCTACAAGGTCCATCATAATTGAATTTAAAAGTCCTTTAGAAAAAGCCGAATTATTCAAGGAGAAACTGCAATTTCTAGATAGGTCAAAGAACAAAAGATATATCTTAGAATCCATTGAGATAGTGAACACTGATGTACCATCGAATCAATTTCCTGAAAACTATGCTGTGTTGACCTTTTTAAACATCTTCATGGCAATTGAAGTCCTCGACTACTTGAAGAAATACTCTAAAAAACTAGGCATCTCCAAATGTTTCTATGTTTCTCTAACACCATTGATGGTCAGTTCAGGCAGGTCTTCAGTTGCCAGTATTTACGAAAGCAAATTGAGTTCGCATCGTTTATCAACCCCATCGGTTGCCACTGGCAACAACAATGATATCAACAACAACAACAATAATGGCAGTATTGGATCTTCCGTTTACGGAAACTCTAATATAAGTTTAACCAGTCTTTCATCATCCGTCTCTTTGAATGAAGAGATTGACGTGTTGACGACGAAACTCCAAGGAATAGACCTTGATGGAACTACATTAGAAGTCAATTGTCATGATTATCCTACACCAGTTATCAATGAACATTCTGCCCATTTGAGTAATATTAAAATTTCAAAAACAGTAGATAATTCCAGACAATTCCCACCAGACATTTCTTCGCCCTTGCCTCTAAATGAACACATGTTTATGGCTGATTCCAATCAATCGAATGGAACAATAGTATCCCAACAATTAATAACTGGTCCTTCTCCGCAATCTCCGAATCTACAAATGAACCAACGAGTACTATCCAACCCGATAACTCAAAGCTTGGAGCAAAATTTCAATGTTTCAGCCAAAGTGGCTTCGTCCATGGGGTCAGACATTGGTAACAGAACGATTTATATAGGAAACATTAATCCAAGATCAAGGGCAGAAGATATCTGCAACGTTGTCCGCGGGGGGATACTTCAAAATATTAAATATTTAGCAGAGAAGAGGATTTGTTTTGTCACTTTCATTGAGGCGTCGTCCGCTGTACAATTCTATGCGAATTCATTTATTGATCCAATAGTATTACATGGAAATATGTTGAGAGTAGGGTGGGGGCATTATTCCGGTCCATTACCAAAGTCAATCTCACTAGCTGTAACGATTGGGGCTAGTAGAAATGTTTATGTAAGTTTGCCAGAATTTGCATTCAAAGAGAAATTCATTCACGACCCCCAATACAAACAACTGCATGAAACATTAGCGTTACCAGACGCGGAGCAATTAAGAGAGGATTTCAGTACCTATGGTGATATTGAACAGATTAATTATCTAAGCGATAGCCATTGCTGTTGGATAAATTTTATGAACATATCGTCTGCGATTAGTCTCGTTGAAGAAATGAACAAAGAACCTACGGGACATGATGATAGTAGTGAAGTGATACCGAAAACGGCAACCGAAGAAAAGTTCGATGGCCGTTATAAAGGGCTTTTGATAAACTATGGTAAGGATCGTTGTGGTAATATAAATAAAAATCTGGTAGCTGGTAAAAATTCAAGATTTTACAAAAAAGTTAAAAGGCCGAGCTACAATATACGTCTAAGTAAACTAGAAGAAAGAAGGAGACAAAACGAAAACGATAAAAAGGAATCCTTTGATAAAGTCCTGAATTTGGAATCCCTAGGTATAAGTCTCGATCCACACAAGGGTGCCGACATTGATGAAACTGAGACTGAAGACACTACAGGGGCCGAGGCTGAAGTTGAGATAGAGGCTAGAAATGGAAACCAAGCCGCGGGGCCCGGCGGGTTAGGTCTTGGAGTGGTAAACTCAGACGTAAAACACGCACTTTCAGATGAAACCGATTACGACGAATTGTTCAACAAGTCATCAAGATCTTCCGATTCGTCGTCGGACATAGAGGTCATAATGCATTCTCCGAGTGATCCTGAATATGCCTTAAAATCGCAGACTTTAAGAAGTTCGAGTCAAACGGTTATAAACAGTAAGAGACCGGCAAAGGTGGAAAACGATGATGGTTTGGTGGGACTTTCACAATTTAATCATAGATCATCGCTAAAGCAAGCTCCACCAAGGGCCCCCTCAACGTTGTCCTATAATCATTCGAAAAATAGCCAAGTGCCGATTCAAGACGCTGGAAATAATGCAGACGTAACGGACAACAAGACGAGGAAAAGAGGCTCTTTCCCAAGGCATAGAACGATACCAGGATCGGATGTTATGGCCCAATACCTCGCACAAGTTCAACACTCGACGTTTATGTATGCAGCTAATATTCTAGGGGCCTCTGCGGAAGATAACGCGTATCCTGATGAATAGGACAAAATGTTCAACCATACCGAATAACGCATGCCTATCATCCAATCCAGCAAAAGCTTAATGCAAGTCGCCCAATTTTTTCTTTCCTTTTTTTCTGTATAAACTAAATAATAGTGATTATTAATAAAAAGCAACACTATTGACGTACACTATGCAATGTCTACGGTTGCCCCAGTAATAGTTTTATGTTGGTAGTCATTATTTTTTTCAATCTTTTCCCAATTGTCCGTCCGGTTTTTTTTTCAGGTTTGTCATTTACGGCTACGGGTTCCAGCCTTGGCTCTAAAGTTAGTAAAATTTTTTGGGAGATGACTATTACTACATCGAAAGTTAATGTTGGTACATTATAAAAGGTTGAATAACGAAAGTGATTTTTATCTAGCAAGGTTAGAATGAACCGGCATTTATCTGTCTCGAGCAATTTTCTCACGGCATTCCAACTTAGGGAGTAACCAAAAGTACGACTGCAAACAGAACATGATAATAGGCAAAGAGGGATGTGTCATTCAAAACACTGAAGTGAAAACCGCAGAAAATGAAGAGGCTTATCTAGAGATTGAGAATAAATCAGTGCTAGAGGCTGAAAACTCTTCGCCACGTAACAACAAAGAAGGAGCTTTAGCAACAATGGTTTTAACGGAATCTGAAGATGAAGTAATGAAGACCGAACAACAAAAATGGCAAAACCCAAACTACTTCAAATACCCATGGCAAGAGTATCTCTTCATCTTCACTTGTATGATAAGTCAGCTCCTAAACCAATCAGGTACCACGCAAACTCTTTCCATTATGAATATACTTGCAGATAGTTTTGGGTCAGATACAACCTCAAGGTCATGGCTGATGGCATCTTTCCCACTAGTCTCAGGTTCATTCATTTTAATTAGTGGCAGACTCGGTGACATATACGGGTTAAAGAATATGCTGTTGATAGGATATGCTATGATTATCATATGGTCTTTGATTTGTGGGCTCACCAAATATTCTGGTAGCGATACTTTTTTTATTATCAGCAGAGCTTTTCAAGGGCTAGGAATTGCATTTATTTTACCAAACGTGCTAGGTATTATCGGAAATATCTACATCGGTGGTACATTTCGTAAGAATATTGTGATTAGTTTCATAGGCGCGATGGCGCCTATTGGTGCAACTTTGGGTTGCTTTTTTGCAGGGTTGATTGGTACTATGAACCCAAACCAGTGGCCTTGGGCCTTTTATGCATACACCATAACAGCAGCCATCAATCTAGCACTCTCCATATACGCCATTCCCAATAATATACCAACAAATATCCATCGATTTTCTATGGATTGGATTGGATCTATTTTGGGTGTAATTGGTCTTATTTTATTGAATTTTGTATGGAATCAAGCTCCTATTTCAGGTTGGAACCAGGCTTATATTATTGTGCTTTTAATCATTTCTGTTCTTTTCCTCGTCGTGTTTGGCGTTTATGAGATCCATTTTGCCAAAAGTCCGTTATTGCCTCAAGCTATCATGAAGGACCGTCATATGATTCAAATAATGTTATCCTTGTTCTTTGGGTGGGGTTCATTTGGTATCTTCACGTTTTATTATTTTCAATTTCAGTTAAATATAAGGCACTACACGGCCTTATGGGCTGGAGGTTCTTATTTTATGTTCTTGATTTGGGGTATTGTTGCTGCTTTACTCGTTGGATTTTCCATTAAAAGAGTATCGCCATCAGTTTTTTTGTTTTTTGCCATGGTTGCATTCAATGTTGGCTCGATAATGGCCAGCGTTACACCAGTTCATGAGTCGTACTTCCGTACTCAGATGGGGACAATGATAGTTTTGAGTTTTGGAATGGATCTTTCATTCCCAGCTTCTTCCATCATCTTCAGTGATTACTTGCCTATGGAATACCAAGGTATGGCGGGATCATTGGTGAATACTGTTGTCAACTATTCCATGTCATTGTGTCTTGGTATGGGTGCCACAGTTGAAATGCAGCTTGACCCAGATGGGAAACATATTCTGAAGGGTTATAGAGGTGCTCAATATCTCGGGATAGGATTAGCCACTTTGGCATGCATAATTAGCGGGCTTTACATGGTCGAAAGCTTCATAAAAGATCATAGGACGAAAGCTGTCGCGAAAGATAATTGCGGCATGAGCTAACGAAATGTGATATTTACAAAAATAGATAATACAGCAATTTAATAAACATAAATCTCCTAAAGTACAAAAAGCTTCGTATTCTGACACAACATGAAATATCTTTCTTCTGTTAAAGAGAGCCATCTTTGTTAAATATTGCTCACCTTTCAGCTTAGCTTGAAACCAAAACGATTCGAGTATTAAGTTTCATCTATTCCTTGGGGATAAAACTTTTATTTAGTTTACATAATACACTTAACCCACATGATCTATTATATATGTCTCTTTAAATATATTTCGTGTAAAGAGAAACAAGAACAAAAACAAAAACAAAAACAAACAAAACAAAAACAAACAAAACAAAAACAAAAATTAAATTAAATTAAAATTAAATGGTGGTCATGATCCTTACTATGATTGTCTTCTCTTCTCCCTTTCCCTTGTGGCGATTTCCTTCAAATCGTCGTCACTTGGTTCATAAATATGCCAGATAGTATAATGCGGTAAGCCACCGACTCTATACCCCATTTTTTTTGCCATTTTACCAAATGCTTCTGTTTCAGCGTGATTTTCAAAGGTGAATGCGGGGAACTGTACACCATTTCTGAATATTTTAGCCTTCGCTAGGATTGAAACACCCCCGACACCGTCCAAATCGACCACTTCATTTGGATCACCTCCTGCATCTCTGATGTAAGCCAAATGAACTCTCCATGTTGGATATTCTGCATAACCTTCCACAATGACATCGTCTTCGTCAAGTGTTTTTGCCAAATCTAGTGCTTCTCCAGATTCCATCCAAGAATTTAAATCGTATGGTTGCTCACTATTTAAAAATGTAGGTAGCGGTCTCCAAACATTGGGGACAATGACATCATAATCTTTACTCATCAAGTCTTGAATAACAGACCCAGGGCATAGCTCTACATCAGCATCTCTCCAATAAACCCAAGAATGGTATGGTTTCAAAGCATTAGCAGTCAACCAGTTTCTTGCTCTTCCCATTAATTTTCTTCTTATACCTTGAACTTTCACAGCATGTCTATCGCTAAAGCCTTGGCCAATTACTTGACCGAAATCCTTTTGAAATACCTGAACTGATCTGAATGGCTTATCATAATTTTCATGGAAAGGTGGTGAAAATGCCTGATGAACACGATTGATGTAATCTTCGTCCATGTATTTGAGGTATAGTTTATCGGTACCTTTAGTTTGCGAGTCAATAACAGCATCAATTTCTTGAAAAATTTGAGACAGGGTACCGTTTTGTAATTGTCTCGAATATGCTATTAATGCGTCCAATGTAGTGTCACCTTCGGAACAATCACTGACTAGAAAGGCCAAATCGATCAATTCGTGTGGGTAAGTCAAGTTCATCAGATGCTTGAACATTAAAGGTAAGACATCTGCTGCGTTCCTTAATGGGATGCATAAAAGAATATGGTCACGTGTTTCCAGACCGTTTGGTGCACCTTCGAAATTTGTTAAGTCGTATTTCTCCACGGTAGAATCCAAAAGCATGCTCATTTCCTCTTGGTACTTTTCGCCATCCTCGGGGGTCAAAGTCTCTGAACCGAATTGGGATATTAGATAATGCTGCACACCATCATCAAATTTCGAAACCACCTCTGGGTCAATATCCTCAAAATCGTAGTTATAATATTCTTCATCTTCCAGATCTATCGTCTTGTAATTCTCTGAACCCAATAGTGTGTTCCCGTTTTGTATAGATAAACCCAATCTCATTTCTGAAAGAAATAAAATCACCAGATACAATGACAAAACAGTGATAATAATAAGAGATATGACGTTCACTGTAAGCTGAAATTTGGACGACGTAGACCGCGGCTGGTACATGTATTTCCCCTTCAATGACTTGGAGTCATGATGTGAACGTTTGTTCCTGCTTTTATTCGAGCTACCGTTCCTTGAAATGGGCAAGCTTAGTCCATTGTCCATGGATTTTTCTTTTATATTTGACCTTAGATTAAGAAACAAGCCCATCTTGTGTATCAATCGGTAAATTGGTAAGCTCGAATGACCTTCACTATACGTTTGTGTATGTTTTTCCCCTTTGTTTTAATTATTTCATAAGTCCCATATTTTCTTTGATTCTAAATATTTCAAGCCTTGTTTCGGTATATTCGCCAAAAAAAAAAAAAAAAATTTTCTTTTCCGGAGATAAAATTGAATACGTATTATATTAAGGAATGATTAAAAACTAGTTTTTGAGAGTAGTGATTATATATTTATATCATTATCCGTGGCTGTGGCTGTGGGAGGGGACGTTGGTGCATTTTCATTAGGGATGGATAGGATGGAGAGGTTTGCAGTGGTGTCGATATTGGTTGTGTTTTGTGCTACTGGCGTGGTATTTGTAGTGTCTCGTGCTGGCGCCGTGGGAGGTTCTGATTCCCCGACCACAGTTTCCACCTGTATGCTTGACAACTCGTTTTCATCTTCGCTACTGCCCAGTATACCAAATAGATTCATATCATCATCTTCGTCTTCGTCGCCATTCGCATTCGCGTTTATGTCTATGGTGGAAGCGTTTAATGCGTTGAGGCTATTATCGTTGTCAGTAGATTCCCTTACGTGCTCGTTGTTCAACAGGAGTTCTAGATCGTGGCCTTCATCTTGTTCCTTTTTCTTTCGTTGCGAAATAAGCCCTTCTTGTCGACGTTTTAGTGATTTTTGTCTTTCTTCTTTGGCCAGTTGTATTTTTTCCTTCTTTAGTTTCTGGATTTTAGGTAGGTTATGCATAAACAATGTCACCGACTTGCGTAGTTGCAAATCTATGGACCTTTGTATAACTTTATGAGACTGGTGCGGGTTCTTGAAAGAGTAGAGAGATTCTGAAATTTTCAAAAATGGGTTTTTCGTTCTTTTCAATTGGTTGATCTCGAACTTTGAGACACGCTCTCTAGCCAGTTCGATCCTATACTTGGCGTACTGCTCGATGTTTTTCTCATCGAAAGATTTCGTTGTTATTGCCGTTTTCCTTTCATGAAGAGTGTTGCCCCAAATTTCTAATCGCTCGCTAGCATCAGAAGCATCAGGAAGGCGCGGCGATGGAGTGTGAGAAGCTGAAGATATGTGGAAGAGACGTTTATTTAGATTTAGTAGAGCTCTTTCCGACTCCCCACTTTCTTTGACTATTTCTCTTTTGATAGTTTTTAGATCCGTAATTGGATGGTTGAATTCGGGTGTAAACTTGTAGGTATGATCTGGCGGGAAGTTAGGCAGCCAGCTCGGTATCAGTTTCTCCAATGGATTGGAAGGAGGCAGCAAGACGTTGATCTCATTTTGTTGTTCTTCAATATTATTAGTTTCGTCCTCTTCATCGTCGTCGATATGCGAAGGGGAAATAAATGATGATGATTTAACCAGTTTTTGATATTCAGCAGAATTTCTCGATTTGATATGTTCTGAAATTTGAAATTCTTGAAAAAGGGAACCAGAGTCCAGATTGAACTCTCTAAACAATAGTTTCAAATCCGCCTGAGAAACTTGCGACCTTCTTTGCAACAGTGCCAAATTGTGTAAGTTCCGAAACATCCCGTCCATCTGAACGGCCACGAGATTGACCATCTCATCTAGAGCAAAGTTCGAAATGCAGATGTTCAACGAGTTCAATTGAAACAGGACCGATTTCTTCAGGATTTCCAGTACGGGCGCATCTATTTCCAAGTGACTAACTTCCGTCAAATCCGGCAGGTTCGTCAACTGAACCATGGTCTGCCTGGCACCAGAACCGCTATTCGACGTTGCAGAAGTCATTGTCATCTATCCGTCCCTTGATTCCACCCTTCTTGTTCGCTCGCTTGCCCATGCTTGCCCATTGCTTTTTACTTTTTTTCATTAGAGGTCAAGATTTTCTACAATAGAAGCAACGGGTAACATCCCCAAGTACGCCAGCCGGAGTTGCATCAGTACTACTGACCGCATTCTTTGGATCACCATTGATCACCACAAATATTCAACAAGACTACATATGCACGCGAGCCGGGCCAATGCATTTTTCTTGCTATATCGCTCCTATTTTGCAGATTATTCTATTGTGATTATTTTTTCAACACACTTTTTTTTTCGTTTAT